>NC_139804.1:32622359-32820148 GCF_963457635.1 Microchirus variegatus
GTATATATGTTTGTATGTATGTATATATATATAATTATATTTTTTATATATATATATATATATATATATATATATATAAATATATATATATACATATATATATATATATACATATATATACATATATATATATATATACATATATATATATATATATATATGTATATATATGTATATATATATATATATATATATATATATATATAATGCTGTGATGATAGTCTTGGGACATATGCATCACCTAAAGCTGCTGACAAGCAACAAGCTTATGGGCCTGATTATATATATATGTATATGTATATGCATATATATGTATGTATATATGTATATGTATATGCATATATATGTATGTATATATGTATATGCATATAGGTGACGCATATGTCCCAAGACTATATGTATATGTATGTATATATGTATATATGTATATATATATATATATATATATGTATGTATGTATGTCTGTATGTATGTCTGTATGTATGTATATATGTATATATGTATGTATGTATGTATGTATGTATGTATGTATATATATATATGTATATATATATACATATATATATATATATATATATATATATATATATATATATATATATATATATGTATATGTATATGTATGTATGTGTATGTATGTATATATATGTATGTATATGTATGTATGTATAATTATGTATGTGTAGACGCACATACGCACCATTCATCAACTAAATCATCTGTACGGTGATAATTAACAGACAATTGTGTTGTGTGTTTTCAGATATGATAAACAACTCCAGCAGCTAAGTGAAAAAGACTTATTGTCGCCATCACAGAGAAACAAAAAAACCCTCTCAGGAAAACAGCGATGCAGAGTCGACCTCTGGACCAAACATCAGCTTCTTCCCTCTGTTTGCTTGATTTCTGGACATGAAGCTTAATTATAAGTTGTTGTTTTTTAAATGTTTTTTTATTTCTGCATTTCATGAAAACGAGCCGCCATCTCGGTAACCTTGGACAGGCATTTCTCCTCTTTTTCAAACGTTTTGAATATCTGGTGAGAGCAGAGTAGCCGAGCTGTGCCTGAGCAGTAGAGGTAGAGTGGATCATGTGTAGAGAGAGTAGTGAGATATTCAGCAGCTAATGATGTAGCCTGAGCTAAACGTAGGTGCTGCAGTGTTGACGCTGCAAACGTCAGGACAACCATCTGTAGAATCTTTGTGTTTGGTTTCACTTTGAACACAATATTTCTGCGAGTTTTTATAAAAAAATCAGGCATTCCTTCACATACGAAACATTCCAAAGCATTATGGACTGAAGTATGTTTTTATATATATGTATTTTTTGTGTATATTATGTCCTGTACATATCTTTTTTATAACCAACATTTTCAAATCTATTGTTTTTTTACGTCTGTTTCAACTGTTTGTGTCTGTTAGACCCAACGTAGCTGCACTAGGTCCATTATTATGTTTTTTTGGTCGTTACTTGAATTATGAACCATTTCCTGCTGTTTCGGGGACTGGAGAACACACATCCTGTGTTTAAGTATACACATATTTTGTGTGTAGTATAAAGTTGTAGAACTTTGGATTCTTTGGATTTGAAGTTTTCTTTTTTGTGTCTAAACCAGGCGACTGTGCCTGTGTTTTCAAAGCTTATTTCATAGATGTAGAGATTAGAGCTAAACTTTGATGGGAATTTTTTTTTTTAAAAAGGTCTCAGTTAGGGTAACTTTTCTCATCATTGGTTGAGAATCATTAGTTAAAACCACTTTTTCAGATGTCATGCTGTGGGTGTTGTAACACTATTTCTGAAAAAAAAACAAAAAAAACTGCAGAGATTGCATGAAGAATGGGTGAATGTTTTCAAAGTCTTCCGCGCTGATGCGATGCACTAATGTTTACATTCAATACCTGTAGGTCTGCGTCCCTTTAAAAAAAAAAAGACGTATGGAATAAAGACAGCGGTGCAAATGTTGACTGAATGAAACATGTCTTTTTTTTGTCTTTATTTTCTTTTTAAATTTCATGCAAAAATAGTAGAATAAATATCAATAAATAACGTCACGGACCATCAAATAAATACATGTAATAAATAGATATTAAATAAATAAATACATTCCCCCCAAATATTGGAATACATTCATACGTGTGAAAAGGGCCAACATGGCCTCCACTGCTATAACCTTAGCAATAGTTGGACTTCGTCTAGCTTATGCCTGAGCAGAAAGGTTGTATACGTAGTTGCAGATCCAGGTGATGGTAGTGAATGTTGTGTAGAAGACGATGTGGTATCGATTGTTGTGGAGATGGCAGCGGAGATGACGACGACGACGTTTACTTCCTGTGGTCTCCCGACGCCATGTAACCCATGGCTCGGTTGATGGTGATGGTGCGGACGTAGAAGCCTCTCATCATCTTGCACATCTCCTGCCTGTTGTTGAAGGTGTCGCTTCCCCACGTCTGAGCCGCCGCGTCTTCCTAAAAGACCCAAGAAGTAGACGCACACGCACGCGTGTGACATGAATAAAAAAAACGACTACGGTTTATTTCCTCTTTAAAGGGTTAGAGACGAGTAAACATGGGGACGCAGAAAGGAGAAAATACCTCTGAAGGTGTGTTGTCTTCAGTTGGCATCGGGGAGCAGTTCTGCGTTAAACCAAAGAACATGTCATTAGGTCGTGTTAAAATGTTATTTCCCAGACTGTTTCTATTCTTCCCCTTCAGCTTTTAAACCACTGACACACACACACACACACACACACAGGATAAACACACCTTCAAGCTATTTATTATTCCCAGAGTTGGACTCAGAAGAGCGACTTCTTCTTCAGGGCTTCTGAGCGAGGACTTCAGGTAAGATTCAATGGCAGCTTGGTAGTAAACCAGGTCCTTCATGATGTTCCGCAAACATTCGCTCTGTCAAGACAGAGAAGATAACAGAGGCCATGTGTCATCTGACTGTTTTTGTTCATGTCAACAAACGTTTACGCAATAGTAAATGGTTTCTTGTTTCTATGATAAAGGAAATACTTATTATATATTGTACAGAGAAGGTTCCTGGCACAGCTCACTGACTAATAAAGTTTTAAGTGCACTTATAGATTTATACCATGGTGGAAGAAAAGGTAAGACAGACTCTCTCTGGGACAGAATGACTTCATTGTAAACATAAAACACGTTTGCACACCTTGATTTTCCATATTACACGTCACACAAAGTACTTAAGTAGACTTTTCTATCTGAAAAATAAGCATGATCAGCTCACCTCGCTGAAGGATGAATGTCTTTGCATCGTGCAGCTCGAGTTCTGCGGAGGGAATCGTTTTAAACATGAACAAGTTGTCGAGGGATTTCATTTTCCATATTAATGGAAAAGGAAAAACAAATTAAAATTGTGATTTCAATTTTTTTTTTTTTTTTTTTTTAATGTCACTGATAAACAAGCAAATGTTCACCTGAGCCAGAGTCGGTGCACAGGACATTAATGTCCCTGCTTTACTCAACACAACCTTATCAGACGGGATCCCGAAGCATAAATCATCCTGTAATACAAAATGACAAAATGATTATATATATCTATATATAGACATATACATAGATAGATAGATAGATAGATAGATAGATAGATAGATAGATAGATAGATAGATAGATAGATAGATAGATAGATAGATAGATAGATAGATAGATAGACAGACATATACATAGATAGATAGATAGATAGATAGATAGATAGATAGATAGATAGATAGATAGATAGATAGATAGATAGATAGATAGATAGATAGATAGACATATACATAGATAGATAGATAGATAGATAGATAGATAGATAGATAGATAGATAGATAGATAGATAGATAGATAGACATATACATAGATAGATAGATAGATAGATAGATAGATAGATAGATAGATAGATAGATAGATAGATAGATAGATAGATAGATATACATATACATAGATAGATAGATAGATAGATAGATAGATAGATAGATAGATAGATAGATAGATAGATAGATAGATAGATAGATAGACAGACATATACATAGATAGATAGATAGATAGATAGATAGATAGATAGATAGATAGATAGATAGATAGATAGACAGACATATACATAGATAGACAGACAGATAGATAGATAGATAGATAGATAGATAGATAGATAGATAGATAGATAGATAGATAGATAGATAGATAGATAGACATATACATAGATAGATAGATAGATAGATAGATAGATAGATAGATAGATAGATAGATAGATAGATAGATAGATAGACAGACATATAGATAGATAGATAGATAGATAGATAGATAGATAGATAGATAGATAGATAGATAGATAGATAGATAGATAGATAGATAGATAGATAGATAGATAGATAGATAGACATATACATAGATAGATAGATAGATAGATAGATAGATAGATAGATAGATAGATAGATAGATAGATAGATAGATAGATAGATAGATAGATAGATAGATAGATAGATAGATAGATAGATAGATAGAAAAAAGGTTTAGGATTACATATTAAAAAATCTGAGGTAAAAAAAAGTCAGAATTCTGACTTTAATCTTAAATATCACATTTGTACTCACACTCTTCAGAAGCTCTGTAATATTCCGCAGCAGCGTCTTGAAGAGCAGATTGCAGCGCGCGCACCTGTCCGCGTTGACCGGAAGCGCCGCAGATGTGCGGCAGTTGAGGGTCAACAGCTGCAGCAGCAGCATCGGGAGGAGGAGGAAGAGGAGGCGGAGGGAGGAGGAGGAGCAGCTGCTGCTGGAGCTGCTGGAGCTGCTGGTGAAGTCTGCACAGCAAAGCAACAATCATGATAATGAAGCATTTCCCATGAAACAACGTCACGCAGTTTGTTTCTTTGTTGTTTGCACGAAAAACAAAGTTTGCTCATTGTCTCAGTTTGACTTACACAAGTTACACTTGACCATTTTGTTCCTGCTCAGACAGAAGATGTAAATGTGTGAGTGTGTGAGAGTGAGAGAGAGAGAGTTGACGGAGAGCTGTAGATGAGCAGGACTGTGTTGATGCTGCTGCTCTCATCTCACAGATTTATACGTTTTCTCGGGGGATTCCCTCCTCCTCACCTCCTCCTCCTCCTCCTCCTCCCCCTGCAGGAGCAACAGCAGAAATAAAACTAACGTCACACACGTTATTTCCTCCTCCAGCTTCCAGCAGAAACACAATATGAGCTGAATAAAACAACAACAAACAAATGAAACTATTTGTTTCATGTTTTGAAGTGAAAGCTCTGCAGTCAGGTTATAACAGTTTGGGATTTTTCATTAGTTGAGTTTTTATTAGTTTCAGTTTGTTGTTTTTTGTTGTTGTAATATGGTATATGATGCACAAAGGTCATAATAATAAGTATTGTGTTATAAAAACCCAGCATCTTTTAAAAGATGTATGAGGACAGATGAACAAACATCCCTGAGTCAAAGACAACAGTAAGAAAGTAGCCTGAAGTACAACATGTGCATCATTACAGAGCCCTCATTAAGTGACATGAGAAAAAAAAGAAGAAAAATATCGAGTTTCAAAGTCGAGATCTTGATTTTGTTGTCCAAATTTTAAAAAAGGACGGATAAAAAATTGGAAAGAAAAAAAAAAAAAAAATTGTATTCATAATTTTTTGGAAGCTTTGAAAGTTGAGGTCTCGACTTTGAAACTGGAGATTTCAAAAAATGACGCGAAAAAAATTGGGGGAGAAAAAATCATAATTTTTTGGAATCTCGAGATCTCGACTTTGAAACTTGAGATTTCAAAAAACGACTCAAAAAAATTTGAAAAAAAAAAAATCATAATTTTTTGTAAACTCGAAATCTCAAGAAATGACGCCAAAAAAAATGGAGGAAAAAAATGCATCACTTTTTGGAAACTCAACATATCGACTTTGAAACTCGAGATTTCAAAGAATTTCGCAAATTTTTTTGGGGAAAAAACAAAATTCATAATTTTTTGGAAGCTCGAGATCTCGATTTTGAAACTTGAGATTTCAAGAAAGGAAAGAAAAAAATTGTGAAAAAAAAAATTCCAAATTTTTTTGAAATCTTGAGAAAAATTATGCCAAAAAAATTAAAACTAAATATTGTTTTGTAAACATTATATTATGAATGAATGAATGAATGAAAAGTCTGCCTCACATACGACCTTTCAACAAATACATTTACAAAGACTTAGACATTTTTGCTACAATTTTAGTTTGTTTTCTAGCAAGTTTCATTGTAGTTCCCTTTTTTAAATTGAATTTAACAGAAATAACTTTTCTCTGAGTAACAGAAGAGTCGACTGAAAGTGTGCGTGAGAGAAATCGCGACCAACAAAACTCAACATAATATGAGTGGATGAATTATCAGCGTAATCTTAAACGGCTCGGATGAGTGTTGCAGATTAACACGTCGTTATGTAAAACATCATAAAGATTATAAAAGACAACTCCCTGTGCCATATTGTGCACTGTATTGTGCACTGTATTGTGCACTGTATTGTGCACTGTATTGTGCACTGTATTGTGCACGCTTAGACCTCGGTGTGAACTGACAATCATAGTGGAGTTGAATCATGATTTACTGTCACTGATGAGTGATGAAGTCTATTTTTTGTCTGAGTGGAAAAAACAAACATTATGGTGAGTGAATCATAATGAACTTTAAATGTAGTGGTACATTCATGGCTGGATAAACCCAGGTTGTGTGTGTGTGTGTGTGTGTGGTTATTTCATTCTACCTTTTATTAGAATTCTTATTGTGGTTTAAACGTGTGAGTGTATCTTCACCATATTAAGATTGAAAGTGAGAAACATAGAAGTGATTGTGAGTAAAGCCCACTGTACCTTTTGGTGACATTAGCTCCAATGAACTTCACTGGTGTGAAACTTTTCTCGATGATGTCATCGAGCTCTTGGGCTCTCACTGTTTCAGGACCTTTCATCCATTCACAGTGTGAAACTGCAGTGGTTTCCTGGCCTTTTCTCTGGCTGCTTCCACTGCAGCGTTGTCCACTCACTGCTGACTTTTCCTTCAGGCAGGTGATGTGTGTGTGGGGGGACTTCCTCCCTCCACAGTGACATTTATCATGTTGTGTATTCGTGAGTACCTGAGAAAGGAATTCCTTTAGGCAGGTGACCCTCGTGGTGACTTCCTCATATTATGTGTGAAAAAGAACATGTTTTTCATTCCTAAACTGTCCAGTCATATTCAGTTCGACGCACCGTTTATGAGCAGTGAACATACCGCAGATGAATGAGTGAAACACAGGCATGACAGTGAGGCAATACCGAAACAAAGAGTGCGTCCTGAGTCATACTACTGTGTGTGTGTGCGTGTGATGTGGTAGTGTCTTATTTTCTCACTGCTGCTGCTGCAGCCAACCAGCCATTACACTTCCTAGGTTACATAGAAAGAGGAAGCACATTTGAATGCCTTTACAGCAGAGATGCACCAACATACTGATCTGCATAATAGGTGGCAAAGGACTGACATGTTTTTACTTCTACAAATGAGTGTGTGATGTGCCGCAGCCACACAGGGTAATGTCTGCCCAACAGTCATGAAATCATTCTTTATAAGTTGATTTAGTTTTGGTTAAACAAATCATTTGCATTATTGATTTTGTAATTGTTTGGATTGGAAATGTTGTGTTAATCATTATTCTTTACCTGAGTTATCTGGCTGGTGGGGTGGTGACTATGGGGACAAAGGCGTGGCCAAGGGCAAGCAGCACCTGCATACCGTCATCTTAACTGGACCGAACCATCTGATTTGATGTCGCGGGAGGGTGTATTGCCCCTTGTTGTTCATCCCTTTGTGTTTCATTTGGTGTGTCCGAGCCAGTATTTAAGTTTCCCTCGCCTCTCATTTAGGAGGTCTGTTGATTTAATGGCACTTTATTGTTTGCATGTTCATTTGTAGTTATATTAAGTTGACCTCTTTTAGGGCCCCACAGTTTGAGTCCAATTTTTTTTGAAAAAAAAAAAAAAAAAAAAAAAAAGTTCCAATATATTCCTAATATATATATATTTTGATCCCACAATTTTTTTTCCCAAAATGTTATTTTTTTCCAAAAGTTTATTTTTTTCCAAATGTGTTTTCAAAAACCACATTTTTTACCCCCAAAAAGTTTCAAAAGTCATACTATAGTATGATGTCCAAAACTTTTTGAAAAAGAATACTTATGGGAAAAAAATAAAATACTTTTTTGGATAAACAAATACTCCATCCACCACTATCTACCGCTTTATCCTCCACCAGAGGGTCGCGGGGGGTGCTGCGGGGTACACCCTGGACAAGTTCGGCAGTCTATCGCAGGGCCACATATATATAAATATATCAACAAATACTGTTTCTGAGAAAAACATTTTTTTTTTTATTCAAACGACATACTAAAGCATGAATTTTTAGTCAAATTTTAGATGACAAACTAATCAAGTTTTTGCCACAGAAACCTGTTTTTTTTAACGGGGTGCTCCTTTTCCCCCCTGCTCCCTGAAACATCTGTGTACGCCACTGCTGCATACACACCTCTCACACGTTTCTCCGTTTGTTGTTTTCAAAAAACACCGGACAGTTTTCTTTGTTTGTGAAGGACCTGCAGAGCGGGGAATTGTCTTGCTTCTCTGATTCTGTCCCGTTGTTGTCGGTAAAGTTCCCAGGTTCTCTTTTCTTTCCCTCTCTGTATCGTTAGGTCTTTCATGTCACGTCTTCATCTTCACCACTTTTGAGAAAGGAAAGAGTAGAAAGTACCAATATTTGTGTCTTTTGTTGTTTCCACATACTGCACAACACCAGCGTCTATGAAACAAAGTTTATTCTTTATTTTACATATCTGTACAATAACATTTCTTCCCTCAAATAAAGATTCTGAATACAACAGGATGAAAACCATATTAACACACTTATTCATTTAAAATGACTCGTGTCAGAAAATCAACATTCACAAAATGTTGAAGAGCAATTAGAGTGAATGTATTACCAAAAGCTACGACTCCACTACAAGGCAGGCATGTTTCCTTTACACTCTTTTAGCACCTTCAAATAAACATCTCTCAGTTGAAAACTACCATTTGTGCAGAATAAAAACAGGTCAACTTTGAAATACTTTAAAATTACTGTCCAACTTAAAATGGTCTGAAGAAGTTAGTTTTCTGTCATTTATTTATTTTTTATTTTTTTATACAGTGTTGTTTCTTTTTTTTCTCGCATGAATGACTTTCTACTAAAGTCGCTATTATTTTATTCCCCCCCCTCCCACACTTTTTGCATTTGAACAGTTATAATCCAGTGGCGAATGTAGAAAGTCTGAAAGAAACGGTAGCAAAGCAAAGGCCGATCACTGCACAGGAAGCTGGGGACAGAATCCATGACACACACACATTATCCTCTTCTCCCACAAAGCAGGAAGTGCTCCCTCCGTTCTTTAGCGCTGCGAAAAACCACAGAAGCGAATGAAAGAGAGTGGTCTACGACTCCTGTACTGCAGTCAGTGGGCTGGACAAGAAGGTAGACAAGAGGGGAGGAGGGGGGAGAGACAGGGAAGCAGAGAGGAGCAAAATACTTGGGACAGGAAGCGGGCAGGATTTGGATCGACTCAGGACAGTGGTTGAGTGGCCAGAAGAAAGGGGGGGAAGTCTGCTTCAGATCTGGGGCTAAGCTTAGAAGAGAAGAAGAGCAGTGCAGGGACGGG
This sequence comes from Microchirus variegatus, assembly GCF_963457635.1. Classification (NCBI taxonomy): domain Eukaryota; kingdom Metazoa; phylum Chordata; class Actinopteri; order Pleuronectiformes; family Soleidae; genus Microchirus; species Microchirus variegatus. The sequence continues at coordinate 32,632,053 of NC_139804.1, forward strand.
CATTTTTATTTGGATAGGGTTCTCTCAGCCAAATGTTTCTGCTGGCTCTCAGCATGCCTGGGACAAAAAGAAGACAGAGAAAAGAAAACATACATTCAGTGAGTCAGTCATTTGGGTTTTTCACTGTCAGTGTCAGCAAAACTCTAATGAGAAGACCAAAACCAAGACTGAACTCATCCCATGAGTGGCCTTTTTGAAATACACTTGTAGAAATAGGGTATAATATGAGTCCTTTAACCCCCCGAATCCAATTATTTTATAGAAATGTTTTTTTTTTTTTCCAAAAGGGTATTTTTTCCCCAAAAGTTTTTTCTGCCCCAAATTTAAGTTTTTCTCCCCCCAAGTTTTTTTCCCTCAATCCCCCCGCCCCCCCCCCAAAAAAAACGTTTCCAGAAAGTATTTTTCTGTTTTTTTAATTTTTTAAATTTGAAAATTTCTAAAAAAGTTTTTTTTTTTCCAATTTTTTTTTTTTTTTTTTCCAAAAAGTTTTTTTCCCCCCCAAATGTTCTTTCCCACCCCAATTTTTATTTTCCACAAAAAGGTTTTTAATTTCCCAAAAATATTTTGGAAATCCAACTGACAAATATCGTCTGTGTTTAGATATCTTTAAGCCATTGTCCACATTTTGCATAAACACAAGCACAGCACACTGTTGTATTGGCAGTTAAATTTCTTTATTTCCTTTAACACTAGGGTTAAGCTTTTTTTTATAAGTCAGTCCAAAATCCATCCATCATCCTGTGGATTGAATAAGACAATGGTGTGCAAAATCTAAAGTAGAAAGTAGAAAATAGCCCTAAAGTCAATGGTTTGCCCCTTTGGATCACAGTCTGTTTACAGGTGTTCAGAAAAGTTGAATTAAGTCTATTCTAGCTCCAGAAAAGTGTTTGAATTTGAAATCAAATGGTCCTTCAGTGTTTGGTTGAAGCTAAAAAAAAAAAAGACTGAAGTGAAAACGACTTTGAATTTGAAAATGTAAATCATCTGGGAAGTGGGAGTTAGACATAAGTGAGACAATTGGTGGAGCTGCTGATTGTTGACAACACTGAATAAGAATCTCTCTATTTTTCAGCATAGTTCTTATTCTCGCGTCGCGTGGCGACATGGAAACACAACGCGCTAACACTAGTGAAGCAAAAATGGCTGCAGGAGGTTGGACCAATGACATATTATATGATGTAGAGACACCAGCCGTGTTTTGGTAATTAACTCCTGCGTCTGACAGTCATTAAGTAACTCATGGACAGGAGGCTAAGAGGCCTGGAAGGACTGGAAATGATTTGTCATTAATGAATCACCTGGTGAGGTCCTCTATGTCGACCAGCATGGCATCCTGCTCCATGTGTAGTTCATCTCGGATCAGCAGCAACTGTACAAGCTCCTCATTCAGACCTGGAGACGCAGACAGGCAATCAGTATGATCACAGATCACACACACATTTCCAGTGTTCTAATGGTACATTGTGTTTGCTAATGGTGTTAGAAGGCTATTGGATGATTAGAAAACCCTTGAAAACCCTTGTGCAATGATGTTAGCACAGCTGAAAACAGTTTAGCTGGTTCTTTGACGAAAGGGCAAAATTATTATTTTGAATAAAAAAATCATTATTTCTAATCTTGTCAGTGTTTTGACAATATTTTCTATTCATTTTGCAACTCTTTTTATGAATAAAAGTGTGACTTTTAATGGAAAACACAAAAAATATATATAGGTGACCCCAAACTTTTGAACGGTAGTGTAATATATAATAAGAAAAAAAGTACAGCTGTATCTTGGGATGTCACGATTAACCGGGTTTATGATGAACCAGGATTATACAGCATATTATTTTGGTTTCAAATGGCAGCTACAGTGAATTCAAAATGTGCGTGCTATTCATTTTTCTATTCTTTGGTGTAAAGTATGCTTGAAGTCTTTAAAGGTGCCATATGTAAGAATGTGGCCAAAAACATTTTGGCTGTACTGTTGTTGTTGGTGAGTTCAGTTTGTGATATGAACATTATTCCTGAGTCTCTGTGATGTGATGATAAAAGTGAGGGAATAAAACATGGTGTAAACAATCGTGACGCTAAAACCTGACGCGGTGACGTTCGTCCAAACGTGTCCATTTAGGAAGTCATCAGTGAACTGTGTTAAGTGACCGTCTCATGTCACAAAGCCACTGAGTCATGCCGATAACCGACACACAGCATGTCGGGGGTTGCGGTACTTTTCACACACGTGTCACAAATTGCTTCCTTCAGCTTTTGCCAGAAACGTCTAAATCCCGAACAACAAGACCTTTGGAGGGGAAATCTGTTGTTTGTGATGCAAAACGAAGTCATCGTTTTGTTTTGGACTTTTTTTTGTTGAAAGTCAGAAAGTTTAATGTAAGATTATTCATCAGAGAAGCACAGGACCAATGATGTGTACAGTACACTGTGGTGACCGTAAATGCTCAGCGGGGAGGGAGAGCTGTGCTCACTGACTAACATATATGTATAACAGTACTTTCACATCCACTGAAAACTGTAGGGGTCACTATGCATGTACATGTTATTCCCCTATTCTGGTCTCTTGCTCATTTCTGCAACTGAAAGTAGTCTCTCTCTCTCTCTCCCTGTGTGTGTGTGTGTGTGTGTGTGTGTGTGTGTGTGTGTGTGTGTGGTCAACTCACTCTCAATCTGGGAGTGCAGGTCGTTGACTATAACCTGGAGCTGACCCAGTGTCATGTCTCTCAAGTCCGTGGGCTTCAGGCTTCTCTTCATTAGACACTCGCTGATGTGCGGCATGTGTGGAAGCTGCAGCGCAAAAAAACACACGACACACAAATTAACACAAAAAATGCGAAACAACAACAACAACAACAACAACAACAACAACAACAACAACATGTATTAGAGGATCTGACATTAAAGTGTCATAGAGGAAAATGTATTTTCTGCATATATATACATGTACATATACTGTGTGTATATTTATAAATATATATACATATATATGTATGTATGTATATATATATATATGTATGTATATATATATATATGTATATATACTGCCGGGATATTTAAAAATATATATACATTTATATATAAAAATACAAATATATATACATATATATATATGTATATATACCATCTGTATATTTATAAATATATATATACATTTATATATAAAAATACAAATATATATATAAAATATATATATATATATATATATTTATTTATATATTTATATATACCGTCTGTTTATTTATAAATATATATATATACATTTATATATAAAAACACACATATATATATATATATATATATATATACATATATATAAAAATATATTTATTTATATATTTATTAAACTTTTCATACAGATTGCAGCTCAAAGTGCTTCACAATAAAAGGAAAATAAAATTTAAAAAGCAAATACGACAATAACCACAACAGGGTGCGGAACTAAAAGGGAAAATTCTAAAGTTAAAAAGTAAAAAAAAAAACCTGTTTTAACTTTGAAATAAAACAAAAGATGCAAATAAAACAGTAAAATATAACACGGGGTGGAATAAAATAGCGAAAGGCTCGAGTCAAAAGGTTAAAAAAATTAATTAAAAAACCTATGTTTTAGCTATAATATGAACTAACAATGCAAATAATATACAACACAGGGTGGAATAAAAAGGAGCTAATGGAAGGCTAGAGTCAAAAGATTGTCTTTTTAAAGACTTCATGTCACAGAGCAGACGACACAAATGTGAGGATGAAGTGATTCTCAATCTGATTATTTGACTGATTTTAATGCAATCTTGTTTCTTTTTCAGAGCGGGAAAACAAACTATCGTAACAGAAAGGAACATTGTGCGTCCTAGTTTATCAGTTAAGGACTTAGACTAGGGTTTTTATTGTTATATTCTTGTTGCTTTTACACTTAGCGTCTATAATAATCCATGATTATGTTGTCGAATAAGAACCACCAGACAATAAGTCCCTTATAAATGAACAATGATTTGTTTTTTTACCCAAAGAGCCAAACATTTACCAGTGCCAGATTCTTAAATGAGACTCATAATTAACAGTTTTCTGACAAAGAAAAAGCCAGCGTTTAATTATCATTATTAATAACAATAACATTTCTGAATGTCACATTTAGATGATTTATCAGGAGAGCCCAAAAAAAAAAAAATAAAGCCTGAATTTCTGGGATTATTTCCACTTGTTTCATGGAAAAACAACGTGCTGGTCATTCTCGCGGTGATGTCGAAACACAGGGGAATATTAGATTTTCTCTGAGGAGGTCAGCACCCTCTGCACAGGGAGAGACACTGTGATGTTTTGGGGGATTTCAAGATTTTCAGTGTCGGAGGTTTTACACAAATGGTCTTTGTGTGGTCAACTAAACAGCACGTAATAATAATAATAATAATAATGTCACAGCTTCATTTAAATAAAAAAACGTGATCTCACAGAAACCGTTTGTAGTTTCGTGCGAGTTGAACGAGTCGGCACAAAGTCCCTGTCACGTGCACGTGGTTATGTGATCACTGTTATCTTGTTTTCCGATGAATGAAGATCTGTATCTAAAAACACAACTACTCCCTCACACACACACACACACACACACACACACACACACGTGTGTGTATAATCTGTTGTTTTGTTGACCACACTCTCCACCTGTCAACATTCCCCAATCCGACCCATCGACATTCCATCTCTTTCCTTCCAACGCCCATTTTCTCTTTTTGTCTTGTACGCACTCCTTTGTCTTTGCCGCGCGTATCGCACTGTCGCTTGTTTTTCCCACTTTCACTTTCACAATAGCTGTGATGCAATTGTTGCTGTCGGTGACGCTGGTGTGTGTCAGTTTCAGTCGTGTGTGTGTGTGTGTGTGTGGACTGTGCACAGGGCGGTGAGAAATTACAGATTACAGATTACAGCGAGAGTTGACGACGACGACGGGGGGGAAACGTAGAGTTCTGTGTTGTGCCGTGACTCAGCAGGTTCGTCTTCTGACCACAGTGTGAGTTTCTGTGGCAGATTTATCTATCACACACCTAAACAGTATGACTGGTTATCAGAGGCTTCACTTCTCCCCGAAAGATCTCATCATTGCGTATAATTGACATCCCTCCTTATCTTTTCTGCGTCTGGTGCAGACTTAGGAAACAAAAACACACACACACAAGCTCTTTGTTTGGCCTTGGAAAAAAATGGATCAAGTGAAACCAATTTATCTGCAGCTGAGTTCAGTGTCAAAACCACAATATTACACTAATGTTTTCCCCGACAGTTCATTTATCATCTTTACAATCATTACTCAATATTTACATTACAAAGGTCCAGTGTGGACATTTAACACAAACATAATTAGACTTGTTTCTTGTCATAAGTGTACAATCATCTGATCGACTGTATGAATTGTGGTTTTCAATTACCCCACAATGAGCTATTTATATTAATATCAGGAGAAGCCTCCATTTTGGACCACCATGTTGTTACAATCGTCCTCAAAGCACAAACTTAATTACCTTACATTACCTAATTAAAGGCTACATAGGTTCTTCAACGCACTTTACACACCGAAAATGGTTTCTCTCTTTATTTTCAGTGGACATCTGAACTCATCTCTAACTAATTATTTCAACTGCTACTTTTTCCTAAATAATCTATAATTCTGACACTTTGACAATCTAACTCATTTAGCCATGAACAAGCTAGCTGTTTTAATCGGTAATTTATTTTTAACTTATTGACCCCCCGCCAGGAGGTAAATGTTTTCGCCGGAGTTTGTTTGTTTGTTAGCAACATAACTCGAAAAGTCACGGACGGATTTGGATGACATTTTCAGGAAAGTGATTAAATTTGTTGTTACTGAGCTGCCTAGTCGGAGGTCTGCGCTCTCCGAGTGCTTTTCTAGTTTGTTGTTTGTCTGTTCGCAACATAACTCGCGGACGGATTTGGATGAAATTTTCAGGAAATGTCCGCAATGAAACCAGGAATAAGTGAATTTTGGGTGTGATCCATAGATTTTATCGCTATTGTTGGGGGGCTGAGCTGCCTTGGTGGAGGTCTGTGCTCTCCGAGTGTTTTTTTTGAAGTTTATTTAATACTTTGCACGTGACGCGTGTTGCTGACTTCTTGGCCAGGTCGCCCTTGTAAAAGAGATCTTAACCTCAATGGGACTTTATCTGGTTAAATAATAAAAAAGGAAATTAGGATGAATACATTTAAATTAATTACATTTTAATCTACTCTCATATGTGACTTTTAAGTTGAACAACTCTTTCTATATTCCAAATCAGAATCTTCATCCTTCTGCAACGGTTAACTTTTATCACATCTGGAGTTCCATGGATTACCGGTGCTATGGATAGTGTAGATAAAGAAGTTTGTAGCCTTAACACCGTTTAATAACCAATGTGCGTTTGACCTGGAAGCGACAGTGATGTCTTCTGACTGCTGAGCGTTGCTGCGTTCCCTAAACACCGGAGAAAATGCTTTCTGGCATATGAATTATAGATGGGACTGTCTGAGCAGCTCTGAATAAGTAAAGCACGGCTCTCTGACAAGTCCACGTGGAAATATCGTAAGTCTGACAGTGCGTGTGTGTGTGTGTGTGTGTGTGTGTGTGCTCCTGAAGAGGCAGCGAGGTGGATAAAAGTGGATGAAATAGTGATGAGCAGGGGTCGTCGTCACTTTGTTTCACTCTGAAAGGACGCAGAGGAAGAGACTGAGTAAATGATGCGTGACGAGAGGCCCGCGCTTCCTGTGACATCATCCAAATGTGCACACGACCAGCGAAACTGTCCACCACTCGCACATCCCTGATACCTCGTCCGCTCACGGATACGTCAGACACGAACTGAATCGTTAACCGTGACACGTGATGACTGTCAACGTACTCGTCTCTATGACCAAGCCGAGACTTTTTGTTATCTATTCATCGGCTAAAGTTTAAAGTCCATGTTAACAATGTAAAGTAACTCTTACCAGTGAACCTGCGATTTTAAATAATCAAATAAATAATAACAAAAAGTTACTTTATGGACATGACTTTTACACTTTTTTATCTATATGCAAATTAGCTTAGTGAATGTAGCGAACATGCTAACCTAGGTCACATGTTGACAATTCTACCGGTGGAGCGTGCTACCATTTTCATTCAGGAAAAATGCCGGCGGATCCAGCTGTTGTGTTGCCTGTTGTGTTGGCTGTGTTTGGTTTTCTTCGCCAACACCCTTTTTCTCCGTCCTCGTAAACGCTACATCACGAATGTGACAAAACTACCCAGATGTAGCAGAGCTAGCTAGCTAGCGGCTATTTGCCGAGTGCTTTTAGAGAGTTTCCCCGTCATGTATGACGGGCAAACTCTCTCGAAGAACTTGCTAGGGGAGGTATTGGAATGGGGCCTTAGTGTCAGTTTTGTGTTATATTTGTCTACTTATATCATCATTTTAAATACATTCATCGAAAACGACAAAGAGGAAACGGTTTCCCATCATTTCTTTTAAAGCGGAACTAGACCGGAAGTTCCTATTATCGCTGTTTTTTTTGGTGTGTATCTGCGTCATTACCTTGTTTATGAAGCCTGACGGTTCGAAACAAACAGTTCAGCCATTGCTGAGAACGTTGTGTTTTATTGTAATCTCGGGGCTCAACGAGATCACTGAAAATCCCGTAAACGTTACGTAAGCAGCGGTTCTCCTGAACAACCGATCGCCCTTCTCCGGGCGGTAGTCCGGGCACAACCGGTTGCGTACATTGAACCGCAGAAGAAGAATAACGTCCGTTGTGGAGGTGTTTCACGAGCAACAGTGTCTTCTGACTCTGGGTCTGACTCCGGTTTTAAGTCATAAAGGGACTGCAGCGGGGAGTCGTGAAGAAGCTATTTTTAAACACTGTTAAAACAATGTTTTGATAATGAGTAGCAATGCATCCACCGCTCCAGAGAGGGAGCTGCGCTTCTGAGAGCTGACGTGATAGATTACGTCACTTCCAGATACCTGGCCAATCACAATACAGGTGCGAAGGCTCTACGCTGGCTGGCCAATCACAACACACTCTGTCTTCTCGGGCGAGATTTATGGCTAAAAATAGCATGACTGACAAGCGCTTCGAAAAGGACAGATTTCAATCGGCTCGTTTACATCAACTAGGAGGATTTTGACCATAAAAACAACTTAATATATGTAAGTAGACCTCCATAACTCACATATATGTGCAACAGGACCACTCTATGTGACCTTTAAATAGTTTTTTGTGTAGTTGTGACACTCACCAGGTCGGCCACAGGGGACTTTTTACGATTCTGCTTTTCCACTTCCACCTGCATCTTGGCCATGGGCTTGGCCATCGCCAGGGCCAGCTTGGCCTCCGCCTGCAGCTTCTTCTGTCGACTCAGGAAGTCCATGTCCTCCAGAGACTCCGAGTCGTCCTCCGTGGTGTCCCTGTCCGAGTAGGACGAGCTCTGCTTGGACTGCAGCGAAAGTACAGCAGGAAAAATGCATATTCTTGGTCATGGTTTGTAGATTTTACACAGTGAACATCAGGTCGGATGATAATTCTATGCTGATGTGTTACTCAAGTTCACCTCTCATTTTGCTCCCAATCAGTTGGTAAACAAGGTCAAACATCTTGAAAAAGGGCATTTAAAACATCTTACTCTCTCTGATTTCTTGCACTTTGTGAGGTGATTTTATTGTATTTCTTTATTCTCAAAATGGTGGTGTAAAGACACGAGCACATATATCAGTACATACCATAGGGGACAGAGGTGTGTCCAGACTGGTCTCCGTCTTGCTGTCATCTGCATCGCTGTCCTTGTCGCTGCCGCTGTCGTTGACAAAACAAATCTGGAGGTTCATCCCACTCTGCAGCCTGAAACAGTGACACAACACAGTGAGGTGGGTTAGAACTAATAAAAAAAAAACACGAGGGAGACAACGTTAAAATTAGCACAAGATTCAAATCAGTTCAGTGTGAACTGTTTCTGTGGCGACTGATTCTGGACCAGGGCCAAAAGTAGTTCAACAGCAATAGACTTAGGGTCTCATGACTATGCATATGCTGATGTAGAGAGTTAAATATATTATAGCCTATTTCTCCAGGTTAAACTAGTTCCCTGGTGTCCTAATGAACATGTCTGTGACATGCTTTGGTCAAAATACCTTAAGGATGAAGCACCACAGCAGTTCAATCACCCTGCAGAAACAGCCCTGTTCAGAACACTCTGTTTTGAGTGCCTGTCTCTTTAAATGCAAATGAGACAACTATGGAAACTATGTCAGCGTCACTGAGGCTCCGGCAGCTAACAGCAGTTAGCATTGGGAAAAGCCATCATTTGCAGAGCTGCATCTAGCTGGCACATTGCCATCATAAATAAAATGTAAATCCTCTGAGGCTGGAAGTTTGTGTAGAACTCTGTGCTGCACTGTGGAGCTAAGAATAGATCTTTCTGCGGTTTTTGGATGCCGTTGCCCTCGCCAGCACATCGCGTGTTTTATCTCCTGTACTTGACTGACGAAGACCACAAAACATGAGTGAGCCATCATCAAGGCAATGAAGTGCCCCTGAGCAAGGCACCTAACCCCATCACTGCTCCCCGAGCGCCGCACAATGCAGGCAGCTCACCCTATTGGAAATTTCCCCACTGCGGGACGAATAAAGGACTATCTTATCTTATCTTATCTTTTTTCACACTTTGGTGACTGATAGGACCTCCAGAGTCCCAAATATAAATATTAAAATGATTAAAACGTTGATTTTGCATAATATGGGCCCTTAAAAATAGACCCCACCAAAAAAGGAGAACAAATCTTATCTCTAATATGAATCAATCCACGATTCCATCCTGTTCCAATCTCTGTGTCTTTTTTGTGGCTCGTAGGAAGAGGAGGAGGAGAGTATCACTAGTTATAGATTCAACCCAGTGTGGATCGATAATCTTCTCATTCAATGTAGTAATCGCAGACAGAGCTTATCGATCACACGGTATAGATCCAAACACTACCAATTAAAATAGAACCTGAGCGGCTGATTTTTTTTTAACCCAGTGTTGCTGGAATTAAAAGGAAAATTAATGCTTGTCACAGTCACACCGTATATAGATTTAATGCAAACAACACAACACGCTAATGCCCACGATCCTGCACTAACTGGCACTCTCCTATTTTCACACATTAGTGTCATGTGTGACTGTATTTCCCAGCAACCGCTGTCAATGACACACGAGGCATCACAATCAGTCATCACGCCGCTGCAGCACAGGCTGAGAAATGCTTTCAAAATAGCAGGGATACAAAGAGACGAGTGTTTGAAGAACACATAGTTCCTGTAAGGTGTTGTGTAGGAGGCAGTGGCAGCGCGTGCAAATGTGAGAAGTCACAAGGGCCGATTGCGTCGCACACGCACACACATTACACACTGTACAAATCCTCTCTGCTGCTTCCTGTCACTGTGTCTCTTTTCTCTGAGCGGTCGCCATGACAGTAAGTCGTCTGGACTTTTAATTTCTTTATTAAAACCTTTGTGCAGAGTGGAGAAAAACCACCAGTCCCTTACAGTAAGCCCGTACAGTAGAGTCATCAATGTCATGATGGGACAACAAAACAAGAAGAAGAAGAAGATGTGTAAGCCAAACAATGTGTGCTTTCCAAGTACCAGTCACATGTTCTTTGTACTATTAAAGGAGTAACATGACAGAGGTCAGGGGTCATTACCGTGAGGACAGGCTGGGTTTTCCGCTCTTGCTGCAGCTGGTGTAGATGCCTGGGCCATCATCAAAGAAGCTGCCCAGGGCCAACTTCTGCCTGATCGACTCCCTCTCATTCTTCTGGGCCTGCAACAGAAAATAAACAAGTTTAGATTTTTTTTTTTGTCAACTTGATGATTGATGTTGAAGGGATTATGGGTCCTGACACCTTTAAGGTCCAGGTACTTTAAGCCTTTAAGGTCTTGGCATTCTGAATCACCCCAATACTATTTTTTTGTCTGCACAGAAACTCTTTCTGACAGTCCACATCACACGTTCTTAAAGAGGTGCAGTTTTATTTTAGCATGTAAAATGTCAAGGTATGGATCATTATTAGCTGTTAAGGCATTAGGCAAGACAAGGCAACTTTATTTGTATAACACATTTCATACACAATGGTAACGCAATGTGCTTTACATGAAAAACAAAAAAACTAAACGAAAAAAGAGTAATAAAAAGAACAGAATAAGATAAGATAAGATAGTCCTTTATTCGTCCCGCAGTGGGGATATTCAGTGTTACAGCAGCAAGTACAAAATTAAGATATTAAAACTAAGACTATATAAAAAAATCAAATAGAGTAGAATGTATAGTGTACATAATAAACAATAATACAAAAGGTTTGACTAAAATGGAGAATCAAATATGATGAAACAATAATAATAAGTGGAGGAAATTATTTAAAGAGTTGAATCACCAGCAGGTGTCACTGTTTTCTAATAAAATGCACATTAACTCTCCTCACATGCAGATGAAGTTCACTTTGGAGGAAGAACAGTGACAGCTGCTCACACCATTAAATATGTAAATCCTGTAGTTTCATGATTCAATCTATATTTTTTACCTCTGTTGTTGAAGTGTATGCCCCCTTCTTTTTTAATCATCTATTTATTATGCTAAGTGTGACTCTTGGGGGGGAGCCCTTTTCAGGTGGCACCACAGGCCATACCACTCTCCTGTCATTTCACTACTGTCTTACCAGACGTTCAAGAGGAAACAGGAACATGTCGGTGATTTGCCGCATTTTTATTTGGTAGGCGAGAGCAGGACTAGGGTTTGGTTTAACAGTGGAGACGTGGAGACAAATGTTTGGAAAAGGGCCGAAACAACTACTCGATTCGTCGTCGTTTTGTTTTGTTTAAGGACTTAAAAACGAGTGTTCTGTTTTTTTCAGCTTCTTAAATGAAAATGTTTTCTGGTTTCTTTGGTCCCACATAACAAAGAAATCATTAAAAGTGGATAGTTTTTGGTCATAGGACAAAACAAGGACCAAATGATTACGCGATGAACCTGGAAAATAATCAATAATGAAAATAATCGCTAGTTGGGGCCCTAGTTTGGAATTGGTATATACAGTAAAGAGCGAGTAAACACATATTGATATATTTTACTACAAATGGGTCTTTTTATTTCAGGAAAAATCAAAGTCTGTAACACACATATGCTCTCACCTACACATACACACACACACACACACACACACACACACACACACACACACACACACACACACACACACACACACACACACACAATTTTGGTCCAAAATTTGACAAAAACGTCATACTATACTATGTCGTCCAAAAGTTAAAAAAGAAAAATTTAAAAAATTTTTTGGAAAAAAACATTTTGGTCCAAAATTTTAAAAAAAAGTCATACTATACTATGTCGTCCAAAAGTTGCAAAAAATTTTTTTACATTTTTTTTGGAAAAAAACATTTTGGTCCAAAATTTGAAAAAAAAGTCATACTATACTATATCGTCCAAAAGTTGGAAAAAAACATTTTTGTCCAAAATTTGAAAAAAAAAATGTATATTTTTTTTTTGAAAAAAACATTTTGGTCCAAAATTTGAAAAAAAAAGTCATACTATACTATATCGTCCAAAATTAGAATTTTTCTTTTGACAAATTGAGTATAGCATGTTATGGCAACCTAAGGAAGTGATTTCAATGAAAACAAAGTGAAGACCGGCCAAAATGTCCTCACTTCGTAAAAATGACCTCACTTAGTTGGTTTAAAAACCCTCACTGGTCACAAGAACACACACACACACACACACACACACACACACACACACACACACACACACACACACACACACACACACACACACACACACACACACACACACACACACACACACACACAAATGCTCTCACCTACACACACACACATCAGCACATGCTAACAGCAGGTACAAGCACCCATCTTTGGTGCAAACGAGGAATGAGCAACTCAGATGTTTCATGTTCAATGATCTTAACACACATGATATGAGAACGTCAGTGTGTGAAATTCCAAAGCAGATTAAAGTGCATAACGATGCCACACTGACATCATATCAGAGGGATTTTATGGCCAAAGTGCAAGACTCCCATGTTCGTTTTATGTTAATCGTCGGTGTTCATGAACGTAGAGTTTATGATCTGGAGGATCCAGATGGCAGAATGAGGTGTCAACACGGCACCACAGTATATTCATTAAATTTGGGTTTAATTACCTTGAATGATGCATAGCAAGGAGCGCTCACGCTTGTTTGGTTATCGGATATTTTCCTCATTATTAAGCACTAAGTCGGACGCCATAAACACCAACATTTATGTATTAGGGTTTCAGTTCTGAGCGTTTCACTTCCCTGCTTCACAAGCTAATTATATTTATGATTTGTGACAAAATGCCCCAACAGAGGAGTGAAAAATGCCTTTTTTTTCATCCATCACTCTTCCTCACACACACGCGTGCTTTACTTTAACCTGGTTCAGCCTCACCAGGTCATTTCCCTGCTCTCTTTTCCTCACTTTTGCACCAATTCCATTCAGGCTTGGTTGGTTCTTTCATGCAGTCATCTCTCCACAACACCTTCACCTCTCACCCACTCATTTTCTCTACTATCTCTTCACTCCCCCCCCCCCCCCCCCATCTTTCTTTCGGTCTGTCTCGCTCAACATTGTGTGCAGGCGTTGGCGAGAGAGTGCCTACACCAAGGACAAATTAGCATAATCCCACTCCACACAAGAGTCTGCAAAAAAAAAAACGCACACGGTGCTGCTGGCACAGACACACACATACACACACACTGGTTTCCATGACTTCAGAGGACATTGCATTGACTTACATGGATTCAATAATCTAACCTTCAACATAATTACTACAGGAATCATCCTCACCCCTGACCCTAACTTTAAAACATGTGGTCATTTACATTATGGAGACTTGTTTTTTTGGTGCCATAAGGAAGACAAGCCGCCATAATGTGACTGTAAACACATTTAAGTCCCCACAACATAAGGAATACCAGGCACACACTCACCAGGGGTGTCCAAAGTTACAGAACAAATGCACCGTTTTATCATAATTTGATTTTCATTGTCACATTTATAAATTTTTTAAAATGTAAATGTTGCAATGTAACCAAATCTAAGCCATGGAGGAGTGGAAGAATATATAAAAAATTCTGCCTTTCCATCAAATCTGGAGTCCTTTCTTTCTGGAGACCGTAATGTCATCATGGATGTATCTGTCTGTCTGTCTGTCACGGATGAGTTTCAAACACAGGACTCTGGTTTCAAAGCGCAACTCCTTACCAGATGAGCTAATAGGGATGACATGGAATTTGGAAATTGACTCCATCCCCGGCCATAAATAATACATTGTTATGATACAATCCTGAAGCTGCTGGCCGTACAAAATCTGACCGAGGGCCATTATTGGCCGGACTTTGGACATACCTTGCCTAAACAAAACATTATCCCTAACCTCAACCTAACCACAATTCAAACCTTATTCCTAAACTTAACCAGATCCTCAGAAATGAGTTTCTGCCTCATAGGGTAAAGGTTTTGGTCTCCATGAGGACTACTGGTCCTGACAAGGTCAGTGTTTATGCCAGAAAAAAAATCCTCAAGAGGTAACACACAAACACAGGAAGAGTGGGCCTGGCACTGTTCCTCCTCAGTGTGTGTGTGTGTCTGTGTTTTGAAAGGTAGCTCGAGGAGTCAACATGAAGTGAAGTGAATTGAGAGTTTCAATACGCCGCCTCAAAGGCACAGAACAGCACAGGTCAAACCAATGTATGCACATTACGTTCACGTCACACAAGGCTGACTGAAACACGGCTGACGTCCTGTCAGTCAAGTCGCAGCACACGCGACGAGGAAACCAGAAGTGGCCGACACCGAGCTTTGTGAACTGTGGTGCAGCAGCGGTAAAAGGAAGTGTGACACATACAGAGAGGGTCGGAGCAACGCTTTCTGTCAGAACAATCGAAAAAGCATCACAACACATAAATGCTAGGGTTTTCACAAACAACACACACACACAAACCAAAACCAAAGACGAGAAGTCTATGTAACTCAGGTTAAAAAAGATTTTTATGTTTGGCCAGGTTTTTGTTCAAATATAACAGTTTAATAATAACAAATGATAGAATAAAATATCTATCTAAAAAGCAAGTTGCGTCTGTGTGTCCGTCTCTCTGTCTGTGACAGACATTATTTTGCATTAGCATGCTACTACATTGCGGCTAACTTGGCGAACCTGTTTCCAAAGGTAAGCTAGTGAGGCTACGATTAGCATTAGCGTAGGGCTAACATAATACAAGCATGCTGCTACTTTGCGGCTAACTTGGGGAACCCGTTTCCAAAGGTAAGCTAGCGAGGCCACGATTAGCATTAGCTTAGGGCTAACATAATACAAGCATGCTACTACTTTGCGGCTAACTTGGCGAACCCGTTTCCAAAGGTAAGCTAGCGAGGTTACGATTAGCTTTTGAGTAGGGCTCTTCAGCGCCCACTATAGGAAAACATACTTCCTACGGGCACTGCACTAGTTTCTTTAAATCAATAAATTATCTCTCCATTGGGCCCTAATTGTCATTCCAGGGAATTTTAATCAAAACCCCTCCTGCTCACACACACACACACACACACACACACACACACACACACACACACACACACACACACACACACACACACACACACACACACCCCCCCCCCCCCCCCACACACACACACACACACACAGACAAATGCAGCTAAAAACCCAACCACTGAAGGTAATTACACTCTGGGATGAACCAGCTCACCGGTCTGTTTGTGGTGATAACAGTCATCAATGTGGCAGTGTGCAAACTATTTACAAAGGTGTGGAATAAACCACTGTGAGGCAGAGGTGACAAATAAGAATAATTTCCAATGCGTTGCAATATCAACCTCAAAATGTCCCTTATCAGAAGTAAAATCGTGTGATTTTCAGTTACATTTTCTCATGACTAATAGAAACCTTTGCATGTCATTGGCTTAAATCATGAATTATTATAACGTTTTGAGCTGCAAATGAAATCCTTAAAAAAACGGAACGCCTGCCTCATAAGATTACAATTAAAGGAGAAAACAGTAGTGAGCGATCGTCGCCGTAACCGCTCCGTTTATTTGCTTTGAGCACAAGAGCCATCGCTGTCTAAATTAGATTGGGCCGAACACAATTGAGCTAATTTGTGTTTTTCTTTTAAATTCCCCGAGCAAAAAAAACAACCATTCATGCGCAGCCCTTCAGGGTGATTAATACCCTTGGAAAAGGATGATGGGGTGCTTACTCTGAGCCCTGAAATCTCCCTTAAAAATCTGTGTAAGAGGAAGGAGATGAATGAAATGATCTGTGCTAACAAACAGCCTCCTCCCTCTCATTTACCCAAACTGCTGGATCATCCCGCCACAGATTGTCCAGTGGTTAAATGCTGTGTGTACTGTTCTCTCAGTGTGCTTGCATAACTGTTTTCTGCTTTGTCATCATTTTTAACTTCTAAAAATACGCTGAAACAGGACATAAGGTATAGGCACCAAGACAACAATGGTTGATTTGTAATGACGTCTCAGTAGGAAAACCTCCCTAACGGGGCCCCACGTCACCTCACGTTAACCTGTGTGAAGTTATCGTTCTGCAAGTTGGAAACGAAGCTGAAGGGAAATGAAGAGGAGTTATCAATCAGGTCGTTAGAAGAGGAAGAAAAAAAAGAGGATGAAGAAAAAAGAAAGAAAGACACACAGTTGTAAGTGGCGCTGCTGGTGCAGATAATGATATAATCATAACATTAACAGTCACTGTCTAACTAATGGGGACACAGACAGCAGCTAACATTAGCGTCTAGTAGCGAACTAGTAGAAGCAGTGCTTCAAAGGTGCTGATGAGGAATTTCCTGCTGTGGGTTTAGTTCCCCCAAGAAAACTATTTAACTTCTATACTTTATATTTTGTTCATAATGTGAGTTATTTACAGTGCAATGTATAATTTTTTTTAAAGTTTTTTATAAAAAGTTATTTACAGTATTTAATTTTTTCTATTTATTTATATTGTCTTATAATGTGGGTTCTTTACAACATAATGTTTATTTTTTAAGTTTTTATAGGGTTTTTTAAAAAAAAAGTTATTTACAGTATTTTATTGTTCTTTACATTTATATTTTCACATACTTTATTTTTCTCTCCATTCCTACAACAATATAAAGAGAAAATTAGAATTTTTCTGGCATATTTACGAATGGTAAATAATTGTGATTAATCGTGATTAATCCACAGCTACCCTGTGATTAATCTGATTAAAATGTTAATCTTTTGTCAGCCCTAATATATATATATATATATATATATTTTTAATTCGACCCATAGTATTTCAGATACAGGCCTCTACCAAACGGTTGAGATGTCTGTTCATAATAAACCTGGTTTGCATAACTCATAAAGTACAACATTCAGAACAAGTCACATTTAGTGTTAGTGAGTTCAGCTTGATGCATGTTTCAATGACATATAGTGACTTAAAGTGTGGTCGACCAAATGGTTGAGTAGTACCTTAAAGGGTTCATTCATAACCCTCCATTTATTAATATATCTCTTCTTCTCTTTCCCTCCATTCCTCAGTAAGTGCTCTCCTCACTTCTGTACAATGGAGGCTTTTTTTTTTTTTTTCAGCTCAGAGCTCACAAAACCCCACTGTTCACAACATGCACGAACACAATCAAATACCAGGTCTGCTGAGCACAGGCTATATATATATATATATATGTGTGTGTTTTTTATAAACCGTGAAACACAAGATTACAGCGCACCTGGATAAGTGTTTGGGAAAAAAACTGGAGTTCACTGAGAGCTTTTCACAGAGGTGGGCTTGTGCTTTGTGTGTTGCTAAGTTTTGGTCATGTGTCGAGAATCCAAACAGGGAGGGCAGCTTCTCTCTGATGTGTTTTCCATGCCTGACAGTGAGCTGCTGCAGAGAGAGTGTGTGTGTGTGTGTGTGTGTGTGTGTGTGTGTGTTTATGTCTGTGTGCAACACACGTCACTGCGTGTTGTAAATATTGTAAGCTATTTTTTTGTTTTTGTTTTATTATTTATAACACGTGAGATTCTTTTCCCGCCTCACACGGTAAAAGACACGTGTGATGTGTGAACGGCTCTGCGTTTCAAACTGTTTGTTACAACTTAAAGGTGCATTATGTAATAAATCTAAAGCAACTGGCCATAAAATCCTCCTCATGTGTCACAGAGACTCAGGAATAATGTTCATATAACAAACTGAACTCACCAACAACAACAGTACAGACAAAATATTTGCATTAAAAAAAATAATTTGCAGACTGCAAATCATGTTTTGGCATGTGGCGCCACCTACCGCCGTCTACCAATCATTGCAGTCGGTAGAGTCTCAGCTGCCGAGTAACCACGGGTTGCCAGTTACGTCAGAAAACGCAACCTAAAAGACCTTGGTATTTTGAATTTGAATGTAGTAACCGTTTTTGGCCACATTCATACATATGGCACCTTTAAGTAATCTCCAAAAAAGATGTCATCTGGGTTGTGTGCAGAACTAAAAGGTGCATTTTAACTTGAGCAAGATACACTGCAACCTCAACTGTAAGACGGGGGGAGGGTTAAACTTTTGTAACCTTTGGACAAAGTCAGGTCAGGTGTTTCCCCCCAGAAGAATGGAGTCAATCTCCTCATCCTCCCCTCAGCAAGAAAGTAATTGAATGTATTTCCCAACTATTCCTTTAAATGCACATAAATAAAGTCTGAATTTGAGACCTTTGCAGTGCAGCATTCCATCCCAGATAAAGGAACCTAACCTCTGACCAGTTCATCTGCAGGTCAGTGCAAGGCTGCTCCTGTCACTCAGATTCCAAGAGAGCAACTCGGCATGTGTGCCTGTATGTATGTGTGTGTGTGTGTGTGTGTTGGTGAAAAAGTGGGGGAGGGAAAAAGAAAAAGAAAATGGGGAGAAAGACAAAGGGAGGGAGCAGAGATGGGGAGCATGACGCGGGCTGAGACAGGACAATAGGTCGCCAAGTGACATTTGAGCTTCTCTACATAACAAGGCCACACTGGGAATTTGTGGGAATCTGCCATTTCTGACAGTAAAGAAAAGCAGATTTAGTGGAATAAGAAAGCTTTTTCTCACACTATGATGTCATATACCCTTAATACAAACAGTTCAAGTGTAACACCAGCCTCAGTCTTTGGACAGAGGTATGGAGAATTACTTGCTTTCACAATAAGAGATCAATGATAACATTGACTTTAGATGAGAATACATTTCTTTAAACTATCATGGTGTAATATGACGCCGGAGCCCACAGCAGGTTATCTTAACTGAGACTAAAGACTAGGGACTGATAGAGACTGCCTGTCCAAAATGAAACCAGATCTGCCTGCCAGCTCAAAGAGATTCACACTATAAAATGATAAAACCTGACATAATAATAATGAGTTGGTTGTCATTAAGATGCTATAGGTTTCAATGTGAGGGTCTAAGGACAGAGGGTGTCACGTGTGTTTGTATAAATACAATAAACTTGACATGACTTGACTACGGCCACTGCTTAAAATAGTCCAACACAAAAACCACTAAAACACTTTTAGTGAGTTAAAGAGCTGCAGAAGTTGCTGCCGGATTGTAATTGACACCAAATGAATTATTAAAAAAGCCTGAATACAAACACACAACATTGGTCCTTTACCTCTTTGTAGTCATCACAGAGGTAGAGACTGGACGCTTGCCTGATGACATCATCCACTCCGGCACATCCGTCCATATTAATCCTCCCTCCCTCTCTACTGCCCACTGTCAGCAGCTAAGTCCAGACCGACTTCTTGAGGTCGGGCCCGGTCAGTACACATGATACTCCCGGTCGACTCACTGCTGCCACAACAACAACAACAACAACAACAACAACACAAATAAATCTACCCCTAACATGTTGTGACACTGTCTCTCCTTTTCATGTCCCTGCTCTTTCAGACTCCTATGAGCTCAGTGCCTCTGCCACAGGAATCACGTACGGTCAGAGGTACGAGCTTCAGAGCGTCCCTACCTTCCACCCTCTGCACAGGACGGCGGCCTCTCACAGCCAGAGAGAGAGAGCAGAGGGGAGGAGGAGGAGGAGGGAGAGGCTGAATCTCACTCTGGTGGTGTTTTTTTTTCTTCTGTTTTTGACGCCCTGACGTGAGGACAGCAGCTGCTCACCACCAGTTTGGAAACACACACCTCAGCACTGGGGTAGCAGAGTTAGGTGTGTATGTATTTTTAGTGTGTTTGTGTTGTGTCTGCCCCTGTGTGTGTGTGTGTGTTAAGATAACTCCCAGTGAGTGTGTGATGCCTCTCCTGTACACTGTGTGTACCTATCTATATAACCTATCTCCTGCACCATTCTTTTTTAGTTACTAGTTGTCCTTGTTTCTCTATACACTCTTGGAAATAAGGGTTCCAAAAATGTTCTTCTACAAGGGCTGAGGTTCTACCTGGAACCATTTGCTTCTGAAAAAAAGGTTTTTCCAAGTTCTTGGTAAAACTAATGGTTCCAGTAAGAATCATTTTGATCCAGAGAACCCTTTAAAACCCCTTTCCTGAATAAAGGGTTCTTGGTAACACTAAAGCCCAATTTATACTCCTGCGTAAAGTGCTCTGCGTCGACACAGAACCTGTTGTAGAGCCTCTACGTCGTATCTGGCTGCACGGAATATGTTTTAAGTGTCCGTCACTCTGTCAAGGGACAACGGAGACAGCATGAGCTGCGATTGGTCCTCAGTACAGGCCGAGGGAAGCTGCTCTGTGCCGGCTCACAGTGCACACCGAGCGTCCACAGAGGGCGGAGCTGAACACCGCCGACTTCGTCGCTGCCGAACTATAAATACGTTATATCTTAATACACACAGCACATGTTTAGACTCTAAATGGCCAATTTCTCGCCTCAAATTATCTTAAAACTGCGTTCCGGACACAGAAAAGTGACAAACGGCCACTGTTTCAACAACAACAGTCTTTCTCCCTCGGACACCATTGCTAACTGTATCCAAAAGCACAACAACCTTGCGCAGCGACCCCTACTGATCGGGCGGGAAATTGCAGCGCCTATCCGTGACGCAGACGGATAACGCATTACGCAGTCGGAGAAGTATAATGTGGCCTTAAGGGTTCTCCTATGAGGACGAGCCGAAGAACCTTATACGGTTCAACTTAGCACTTTTATTTCTAAGAGTGTAGAACACAGAGAAATTGGAACTGGACTCATGTTCAATCATGAGTCCGATTGTGATTATCTACATCACTTTGTGTAGAGTTTAATGTAAAATGAATGTTATCTTTTCTAATGTGCTTATATAACAAAGGAGGTAAAATGCTGCCTTCCTGCTAAGGTAAAAATAGGCCCAGTCTGGACTCCAAAGCCATCAGCCTCAAAGCTCCAGCCAGCTGAATAAACCCTGACAGAGCACAATGGACTTATTAGTCTAACACACACACACACACACACACACACACACACACACACACACACACACACACACACACACACACACACACACACACACACACACACACACACACACACACACACACACACACACACACACACACACACACACAGTCTCTCTCTCTCTGCACTAGTGCTTGCCAGTGCCGTGTATCAGTTGCTCACATTTCCAATCCGAGCTCTCCACGATGTGTCCTGATCTCATCGATGAGAGACAATGTTATCAACCGATGACTCATGCGTTTGTCACGGCCGCCCAGACAGAACAATTATATCCACATATGGCAGCAGGAGGGAGGGAAGGGGGGGGGGGAACATGACTTCACACAAACTTCACTTTTTTGCGCACAGTCGACGTGTTACGTAGAAAAGTGATGCATGACAATGAATCAGAAAACCAAGAGGAAACGCACACGGCCACACATCACTCAGGATGTGAAATAACAATATATATATAGGGCTATGTATGCAAAATGAACACAAAGTACTGACGGAAGCATCTGTCTCCATCTTTTGAATAGACTTAAAGGGCTCATATTATACCCTATATCTCCAAGTTAAACTAGTTCCCTGGTGTCCTAATGAACATGTCTGTGACATGCTTTGGTCAAAATACCATAAGGATGAAGCACCACAGCAGTTCAATCACCCTGCAAAAAACAGCCCTATTCAGAATGCTCGGTTTAGTAGTATCTCTTTAGGTCCACCTTAAAGGTCCACCTTAAAAAAAAAAGTAAAAAGGGACAGGAAATGACATCAGTCACAGAGGCTACTGGGAGCAAAGAGCATTTAGCATTTGGAAAAGTGATCATTTGCAGGCTCTAGCAGGCACATTGCCGTCATATAACATGTATCCACTGGACAGATAAATCCTCTGAGGCTGGAAGTTTGTGTAGAACTCTGTGCTGCACTGTGGAGCCAAGAATAGAACTTTACGCCGACTTCCGGTTTTCGGATAGCGTTGCCCTCGCCAGCACTCTCGCCTGTTTTACGGACAAAGCGGAGCTCCGCGAGACAACAATTCCAGGAATTTATCATCTTGTGACGTCCTAAGGAGCGGGGAAGTCGACATCGCATGTCCCAAATATAAGGATTTAAATGAGTTGAAAAGTTGATTTTGCATAATATGTCCCCTTTAAAACTGGACTAGGTGCTCAACATGCTAACAGCTAGCCACTAGCTAAACAGGAATCTGCGTAACAGCTGAAAAGGGAACATACTTTCAATAAATCATTTCCACAGTGTTTAGTGCTTGTATTGTGAACAGCAACTTTTACACTAGTAAAAGTATTAGTCATAGTGACTTTACCTATAAGCAGTTATCCTTAACACAATTCTAATCTCAGCAAAAACAAAGATTGTCCCTAAACAACTAAAATTCAGGCCAAAATATGACAATTTTTTATGAGACAGGAACTGAGAAAGCACTGAATCGATATTGTAGTAAAAAGTAAGTTTAAAATCACACAGGGAGAAGCAGTGTGTGTGTGTGAAGTTAACAAGTTAACACAAGAGCCCACACACTCACAGTCTCTCTCCATCTCCTTGTGTGTGTGTGTGTGTTTGTTAAGTAAACGGATGAGCAGACAGTCGCTCTCCCTGTGTGTGTGTGTGTGTGTGTGTGTGTGTGTGTGCAAACAATGTCTCACCCTCTCTCTGTGTGTGCAGTGCCTCACCATAAAAAAAAATCTGAATAGCTATACCAACACTAGACTTTATACACAGTAGTATAAGTGGATTTAACGGCGATTTAAACTATGTATCACAGTATTGATTTGATATTATGTCATTTAATATATAATATTTATCAGATTATCAGAACATAGCCATGTACATTCATATATATATATACAATTCAGGAGATGCATTGTGATATCAAATCACATTGAACTGTTGAACCTGCTAATCCTAATCCAATCCAGTGAAGATGCACAGCTCTAGCAGCAACAACTTAACAACAATAAATGTTGATACGTTTTACACATTTAAAATATACTTTATGTAAAATGTATTATGAAATAAATTGAGCGACAGTGGCTCAGTGAGGCTCCGGACACTGAACCCCACGGCTATGTCGGCAGCGTGTGAATGAGGAGGAAAGATGTATGAATTCATGGCAGAATGGGTATGAATGAGTGAATGATAAAACTGTAGCGTGAAGCAGCTTTGAGTGGTCGAAAAAGAAAACTAGAAAAGCGCTAAACAGACCGTTCACCATGAAATAATATGTATATTTTTCCCTCGTAAAGGCTGCATGTATCCATAGAGCGTGACTGAGAAACACACAGTTGTATTTTCTCAGTCAAGGGATTGTAACCGTTCTAATATAAGCCTTGAAAATATAATTTAACCTTCAGAGAGCTGGTTAAAAGTTTGAAAGGAGTGCTTCTCTGTCTGTGAAAAGTCCTCTCCCCCCGTGCAGAGAGATCGTAAAAATGGATCTGGCTCAACAGTCGGCAATCTAATGAGAAGACGTGAGAGATGTGAGATTAAAAAAAAAATAGCCAAGGACAAAGGGGTACGAGAGAGACGAGAGGAGAGAGATGTGAGGGAAGAGAACGCCAAGTGATACTGATGAACATGAATCACATTCATCTGTTACTCTACGGAGAGACAAGAGCGGAGACGAGAATAACTTCAGAAAGAAAAGAAGAAAGAATCTGAGCTGAAGACGGTTGGGGGGGGGGAAAAAAAGGCATTTGCATGATAACATCAAAGAACATTTTCCACACACACACACAGTGTAGATCCCTGGAGATTATTGGTAGAATGAATTGTCAGAATCCACCCACACACTATACACTATACACTATACAGCACATGCTGCTGCAGCAGCAGCAGACAACATGGACACAAAACCAGAGTTCCTTGTGAGTGAGAGCCGCTACAGGGTGGGGCAGATTTAATCCTGCTGCTTCGCTGCTTCATTATCCAGGCTGACTTCATAGCGAGGGTGAAGTCACCGCCGATTCAAATGGGATCATGTGAGAGCGGGAGTGAAGGGTTATCTGGGTTCCTCAGGTACAGGAGGCAGGGAATTGGTAAAAAAAAAACAAAAAAAAAAAACTCACACGGACAATCAAAAGCACGAGTTAATTCCTCTGCTGCAGGAAGTGGGTTACAATTAGGTTTATGTTAAGGGTTAGGGGAATGTATAGAATACGTCTTTATTGTCCACCGAGGTGGAAAATTGTCTTTGGCTCACCAATTATAGACAACAAAAGGACGCTAAAAGACCTAAAACCAGAATAAAAAACTTTAAAATAGGAGTAAAAATGTCTGCAAGTGTCCTCACTAAGGATGCTTTACAAGAATATGTGTGTGTGTGCAAAGAGAGAGAGACAGAGAGAGAAAAGAGAGAGAGAGAGAAAAACACACACACACACAGAGAACAGCTTATTGTTCCAAGTGAACAGAGGGTGACTGTGGGAGAGAAGGTTCCTGGCACCTCCTGTAAGTCTCACATCCAAGGCCAATGGCACTGCACTGTGTGTGTGTGTGTGTGTGTGTGTGTGTGTGTGTGTGTGTGTGTGTGTGTGTGTGTGTGTGTGTGTGTGTGTGTGTGTGTGTGCACCCACACCCGCGATGCACTCACTCTTTATATCACTTTTATCTCAGCAAACAGGGAACGTCGACGTGATCGCTTGTGTCACACCGGCTCGAATTTACACATTGACACATACAGTATATGATGATGTTGGTCGACTCAGATGTGCTCTTATTTTGGGAAGAAGAGGACAAAATAAGGAGACTGCAACCATAGCAACATGGGGGGGGGGAGTTTTTCTCTCTCCATAGCAATGCTCCATGAGTGTTCCAAACAAATTGGGCTGCTAAAGGAGCATGGGGGGGGGGGGCTAATCGGGAAACTCACACAGGCAAGCATCTGAGGAGGTTTATGATGGAAAATATGATATTATTTGGACGTTGATGTCATATAGCATATATATATATACGTATATATGCCTTATAAATAGCCAAATCCATCCCTGATGATGATGATGATTAAAGATGACTTAAAAGATAATTTCCCAACTTCCTGCATCTGAAATTCATATGGAAACTTCTCACATGTGTCTTTTATCTATAAGACGAAAAATGTTCCTTTTCCCCCTCAGTATATCCATCTGTTTGGCTAAAATACTACTATTTCCCTACTCATTTGATGCAGGGAAATCCTAATTTCAAATATACAAATGAAACTATAACCCATTAAAAGATGTAATATTTAAAGAATAAATATTTTTCTTTTTGCTTTTTACAAGAAAGAAATCAGAATATACTAATAACAGTTGTTATTATTGTCAGTTGTCAGTTGATTTTCGTTAATATTTCTCATCCAAAAAGGTTTTAGGAGGAAAAAAAACATAGTTTTCTATCAGATTCCTGTCAGGAACCATGGTGTATTCACTGCAGATGTAGCAGAATACGCCAGGCTGATTTTTGCAAGATCTTCTAGTCGAAGCCATTTCATTCACTTGTAATATATAAATATAAAAACAATTAGTCAGAAGTTGGCACATGCAAAATCTTCATAATTTGCTTATTGCAAGAAATATAAAAGAATTTTGCATCATATGACGTGAAAATACCCGTAAATAAAAACGTTAAAAAACGAATATGTAGCTTTGTTCAGAAAGTTGACCTGATTTAGCAAAATCAATGTGATTTTTGGATTCAGCACATCAAAATGATCCTAAATCAGATTTAATAAAACTTAATAAACGTGGTATTGACCAGTGTAATAAACGTGTACATTTGGAGATGCTGCATGTTTTCATGTTATATATTTTTCCCCTTGGCAAACTGGACAAGCTTGCGGTGTCAGCAATTCCACAAAGTGGGCTCTGTTATTCGGCCGTATTGATCAGCCCTGTCATCCGAGCAGGATCCATCCACTGTACTGCTAGTCCTCATTTATAATTCATCCAGCCACACCTCGTCTACTGTTACGCTCACGCTGGAGCATTTTGTTTACCGCTCTCTAAAGAGCACAAACAAAAATACATACTGGTAATAATATCCATACGCTGAGTTCTCTGTGGACGGTGCAGTAAATCCTCGCACAGGCGCGCTCGCACAAATCCTGCGGAGGGACCAGGATTTCGGCATTCGCTCAGGTTTCGTGGGGGGCCTTGGCGAGCTGACAGGATACGTACGGCCCCGGAGATGACGCGCTGATAAATCTCACCGTCAACCTTCCGTCGCTGCTGACAGCAATAAGGCACGGCAAGGTTTGTAGATTCACATGAGATTCTGGATGACAAATGCCTTCGAGTAAACACGCCCGAGCTTTTACATCACTTAAGCGCTTAATGAAGTGCGGCATCAAATGAAGGAGACGGCTTCAGCGGAGCATTGTTTATTCTTGTGATCTGGATTTATTTGAAAAACTGACGGGGCTTAAATCGATTAGGAGTGTGTGTGGGGGGGGGGGGTTTGGTTGACGATGGGGGTCAAGTGGTTAAATGACTGTTTCTCGAGGTCAGCCTGTCATTTAATTGGCTAATGGCTTCTGACAAGAAGCCGGAAATATATCATGGGAAGAACAAACAGCGAGGGACGGGCGGTTTTCGGTCGGTTTCCCTTCCTTCTCTCTTCTCTCTTTAGAGGACAAGTGTGCCACACCTTAGCTGAAGGAGACAATGTAGAGAAGAGAAATCACCCCCAAGACACAGATTTGTCCCGGGAGACACAGAGACATGAGGACAACACCCTTCCTAACTCTCTCTATTTCCACTTAATCTGTTTACTCCTTGTCCATTTTATTCCGTCATTAATCCCCTCATGCATTTCCACTGCCCTTTGCTTCTTTCCACCCATCAGTGTGTGTGTGTGTGTGTGTGTGTGTGTGTGTGTGTGTGTTATATGTAAGGGGCGCTGTCTGCCTGCTGGTTGCCAGGTTACCAGTCTAATTGAGGGGCCTCTAGAGAGTTGCTGTTACGAGAGCCTGAGCCCTCTGTTCTGCTTACCGCTCTTGTTCTTCCTCTTCCTATTAGATCCATCTTTCTTTCATATCTACGCCCCAATCATGCCTTAATAAAGCGGCTCTTATTAGCATAAACTCTTCTCAACGTCTTCCTGAATTTTCTTCTGTGAAAAAAAAACTGATCTGCGGTCGGTGATTGCTTCCATTGTCAGCTTCAGAAAGCTGTGTGCAGCATTCTCAGTGTTTTCAATGAACTCTTCTCTTTGCTTTTCCTGCTCCTGTTTTTTATCTCTGCCTTTCATCCACCGTAGCTCTTTGGCTTCCTCTTTTCTCTTTCCTTATCAGCTTCTATTTCCTTCCATCCTGACATTTTTTCTTCTGTCACTCCATGCCACAAAACATGGCAGGAAATTCTTCTCCTGTTACACAACTACTCCCTCGATCTTACCACCATGCAAGTACAAAAAATGTTGAACATGCAGCTGGAATTCCAGTTCAACTGAATTAATGAATTTGCATAAAACAAAGGTGCATTACGTAATAAATCTAAAGCAACTGGCCATAAAATCATCCTAATATGTCACAGAGACTCAGGAATAATGTTCATATAACAAACTGAACTCACCAACAATAACAGTACAGACAAAATATTTGCATTAAAAAAATATTTTGCAGACTGCAAATCATGTTTATGTTTTGAAATCATGTTTTGGCATGTTGCGCCGTCCACCAATCGTTGCAGTCAGTAGAGTCTCAGCCGCCGAGCAACCACGGGTTGCCAGTTACGTCAGAAAACGCAACCTAAAAGACCCTCGGTATTTTGAATTTGAATGTAGTAACCGTTTTTGGCCACGTTCTTACATATGGCACCTTTAAAGTATCACGATGAAGTATTCTCAGAAAGTTGAACGACCAGTTTGCTAAACAGAGGCACGTCCCAGTGCATACACTAAAAAGACATGTCCACTTGAATCCAGAAGACAATTTCATGGTTGAAGCTCAGAATTGGGACTCTAACGGTTTCACGTAACCTGCAAGGCCACTCCGTCTCTGTAAGTCTCTTTCCATTCCTTCTCATCATTTCCTCTGCAGATTCTTATGTATCACTTTCTTGCCTCATCAAAGAATCAACATCATCCCCTCTTGATGTCGCCCCCCAGCACATTCAGTTCATCTCTTCTGCCTTTCATCTACCTCTCTCTTCACCGCAGTGCAGACTCGCTTCCCCCGAGCAGAGCCGGTTATAGAAAAGCAGATGGAACACGCTGTCTTTTAATCACGACTCATTCATTTCCCCCCCCAAAATCCTTGTTACAGATTAAGTGGGACTGCTGTTGTAAAGCACGTCAGGCGAGGATGACAAACTCATAAGCACGACTTGTGCACAACGCCATTCGCAGGTTTTCATTAGTCACTGAGTAACTGAGCCTCCTCTGAGTGAAACTTCACAGCTTACGCTGCATTTGCATGCACTCTGCAGAGTTTAGCTGCAGTTACATGCACAACTCATGCCATCCTGATGCGGATTGATGAAGGTGGACGGGGGGAGGGAGGAGGTGGAGGTGGAGGGGAGGTGGGACATTATTCCCTCGAGTCAAGAGTTCTCTTAGCAACCAGCCAGACGTGCAATTCACTGCACAATCACATCAGCGCTGAAGACACAGCGGCACTCCTACACAAGTCTGAGTCAGTGCAATAACACACATATAACCACAATGTCCTTGTTTCATTTATAGACACACACACACACACACACACACACATTTTCCACGATCTGAACTTCGGAAGTAAAACACAGCAATCGTGCAACGTAAAGCTAATTATAATATAATAAATTAATATTTGCATTAAACAACGTGGGTTATGTCCTTCAGGTCCGATAAATACCTGGTAAGAACAGTTTTCCTGGTGGACCATCCTTCACAGCATCCTCGAGTGGAGCTGGCTGAGCTGAGGGAACAGGAACAGGAGCCGGACTGGGATAAGATTCCCAGCCCTGCAGTGGTATTCCAGCAGCGAGGAGTGGACAGAACAGGAAAGGTGGGGGGGGAGGGAGTGAGATCCCACCAGCCTATAAATGTATTCTCCTATTCTATTCCTATTCTATTCCACTTGTTTTTTTTATTCTGTCTGTTTATCAGGAGAAAATGACAAGGTTTGATCGCTGCTTCTCCAAAGCCGAAAAAAAAGAGGGAGGGGAGTGACAGACTGAAAACTGGGTGTGAGAACGAGAGAGAGAGACACACACAGAGAGGGAGGGAGGGAGTGGAGAGCAGAGTACACTCCCAGTTGCCTTTCTCTGCATGAATCGGACTGAATGGGGGGAGGAGCTTTTGGGCTGAGGGTATGCAGAGTTGGCCAGCGAGGGGAAAAAAAAAAAAAAAGGGGATTGTGGAAAAATGTGTGGGTCGGGTCGCTGTGAATCCCTCTGTTTCATGTAGAGTAGATGTCAGACGGAGTGGAAAGTGTGAGGGGATAACTCTGTCCTTCATCATCATCCTGATCCATGATGCGTTAACAGTCACCAGTAAAACTCTGGGCAACAAACTTTAAACGAATAGTTTTCACTTCCTGTGTAAACTACGCACAGAATGTCATTCACTACATGCTTAAAAATACAAGTGCTAAGTAGAACCATATAAGGCTCTTCGGCTTGTCCTCATAGGAGAACCCTTTTTGGAACATTTTTATAAAGGTTCCACCTGGAACCCTTTTGGAGGGTGTCACCAAGAACTTTTTTAAAACCCTTTATTCAGGTTTTTTTTTTTTTTTTTTTTCACTTTTTATTCTTGTCATTGTGTATTGTATGTTTTGGGTAACATCTACTGCACGTCTGTCCGTCCAGGGAGTGGATCCCTCACCTGTGGTTCTCCCTAAGGTTTCTACCCTTTTTCCCTTTTACAAGGGTTTTTTCCCTGGTAGTTTTTCCTTACCCTGGTCGAAGGTCTAAGGACAGAGGATGTTACCAACCCTGTGAAGTCCCGTGAGAGAAACTATGTTTTGTAAACTGTGGGCTATATAAATAAAGATTGATTGATTGATTGATTGATTGAAAGGGGGTTTAGGGTTCTCTGGATCAAAATGGTTCTTACTGGGACCATTAGTGTTACGAAGAACCCTTGAAAAAGCCAGGTTTTTTCCTTTTTCAGAAGCAAATTGTTCCAGGTAGAACCTCAGCCCTTGTAGAAGAACCCTTTTGGAACCCTTATTTCTAAGAGTGTACCGTGCTGCCTTACTGTGTTGATATACTGTATGCACAGCTTCACCTCGTTTTCTGTGTGTTTGTGGAATTATAATCCCAAAGTGGCAGATGGCCTGCCTATAATCCAAAATGCAGGCCAGCCTACTGAGTAAATCCGTCCTTTCTCCATTCCTGAACCCTTTTCTCCACACTGACAAACACGCATTAGTGCGATAAATCCCTTTGTTTTCTGATTTGTCTCTTCAAATCTGTTTTGACTTGAAAATAAATGTCATTTTTTTTAGGAGGGAAATTTGCCTAGAAACAATTACATGTGATCAGCCTTTCATTGTTTTCAGTCACTGTTGTCACCAATCAACACTCCTATTACAGCTGTAAAGCACAAAAACATGACAGTGTTGTCCCAGCTTTCATCTTTGTCTTTTTTTGTTGTCTCGCCCTTGTTATCTCATCCCTCCTCCCGGGGCCAAATCTCTCTATCTGATATTGATCTCTTTTCGGGTGACGCTGCTTTTCCCGATAAGACCACTCTTGGGTTTAATGAGCTGGAAGTGGATCGATGAACTTCCCTGCTCTGATCTCTGTGCTCCTGCCTGCACCATCACCAGCTCTGGGTCGACCTACCGTGTCGGGGGGCACGCTGGGACAGACTGGAACCCTGCCCACGCTGTTCCACTAACCTTGGATAACATTATCCGTGCATGACATTGACTTGTGATCAATTTGGACACAAGCATGCTAGGGTTATAGACAAAGAAAGAAATGGCAGATTTAAAAGTGGCTGGTGACGAGAGTTAAGCATAAATAACCTCAAGAAATCATGTTGTTTACATCAGAATTTGTAGTCGGTAGAGTTCAAACTTGTCTCAAGCGTTCTCTTTTCATTCGCAACAACAGTAACTTTTCGTGTGGACACAGGTGCAACACTGTTATTATACTTCTGAATGGACAGACTGCAGAGAGACATCAGTACCATGGATGTCGTCACACTATCTTTGGCCTTGTGGACTTCACGGGTGAAGAACATTAAAATGGATGCCAACGCTCTGATGTCAAATCTCCAGGATTAAGATCTTTACAACTTTCTGGGCTCACAAAAGCCTGGTGCCTCTCCTCTCGGAATACAAATGCCTGGTTCACCTCCTCACACACACATACACACACACACAGGAGCACAACAAAAAAACTTTGATGCCCAACATCTGTGAGTCACACTTCGATAAAAGAAGCCCCATCAAGCCCTTTATCTTCCCACATCACCATGGCAGCAGTCAGACACCCCAAACTCCCCCCCCCCCCCCCCCGACCTTCACACGGTTGTCAAGGTTACAATCGGATTCACAGTTCAGGTGGAGACAGAGACAACAATTCTTTATCCACATTTGATGAGTGCTACTGCACGGTGATCAATGCACTTTCAGCATGAACCACTTGACATGTTGAATTTAAATTCATTTAATGTTCCACAGGCCAAAAACTTACACATACATTCATATGAATCCACACTTTTACCTGCCACTGTAAACGCTGAAAATAATGTTGTCTCATTGTTGGGTACACAACAACATCAACAAAGGGGAGAACAATCTGGTCCGAGAGCTCCATTGGAGCCGTGTTTGAGCTCAACGCTAACTGTGATTTGAATGGCTAATGCCCGTGCCGAGCTATTCGCAATGACGCCGTGATGTGATTGGCCGATGCTCAAGCTCTAGAATTTCGCGAGCAGTGAACCCGCAACTCTATTTGGCAACAATCCATGAAGTTTCCATGACGACTGACCGGAAAAAGACAGTTAATCAGTTAGCTCTGTTAGCTGCGTTAGCTCCTTTAGGCGCCGTTAGCGTGCGCCTACAGTCGAAAACTGGAGTGCTAAAAAAAAACCAGCGTACCTGTGTACTGCGTTATGTGTGCCTCTGTTTTTAAACTTCAGCGTTACTTTAGAGACTCATTTTAACAACCGGGAGTCACGTAAACATGACGTCCCGCACGTCTTTTTCCGGTCAGCCGTCATGGAAAACGCGTCACGCGTTAATGTACGTTAACGTTGACGCCGTTAATGCGTTAACTTGCCCAGCACTAATTGAGATAACTTCTGGCCGCATTAGGAACAGTGGAGACACTGTGTCCTGATCAAAATGTCACTTTACCCATATCACTTCATCACTTTACTTTGTTTGCACTATGCTGATATCATTAGTCACCTTATCACTGTTTATCACTTTCAACATGTGCTCACCATATTTAGTTGTACTTATTTTATTTCCGTGCGTACTGCTGTATATTATATATACCTACGTTGACTGTGATTCTTTTTTGGATTCTTTTTTGTGGCATTGTTGCATTTAAGTTACTGTTGTAAGTTACTGTTTTTCCTTCTGTTTGGCACTTTGTTGCATTGTCTTATTTGTTTATTTTACTTTTATTTTTATTTTATTTTTTTGTTTTATTTTTATTTTATTTTATTTTATTTTATTTAATGTATCTTTTAACTCTTGTACATCTACACTTTTACCTCCCAATTGTTGCACAATAATTTCCCTCGGGATAAATAAAG
Organism: Microchirus variegatus; assembly: GCF_963457635.1. NCBI lineage: Eukaryota > Metazoa > Chordata > Actinopteri > Pleuronectiformes > Soleidae > Microchirus > Microchirus variegatus. The sequence continues at coordinate 32,665,264 of NC_139804.1, forward strand.
CATCTTGAATCTTGAATCTTGAATCTTGAATAACAATAAACCTGAATTTAGGGCTGAAAAACGTCTCCACCTCTCATTGAAAACTACATTTTCAAAACACCGCAGTTTAGGTTCTACGTTACGCAACATGTCTAACTCAATGTTTCTAAATGAATTCACGCCGTCCTTCATGTGTCAGTCATACTCACTATGCTCCTGAATAAGAAGTGAATGACCTACATAGAGAATGCTTACAGATAGGTCCAATTGTTAAGATTTTAACATTTATTCTCATTATTATTATTACATAATTTAACACGGTCACACGTCTTGTGATAGCAGTGCTATTTGGCAATTAAAAATGCATCCGTGTTGGAATATCTTTAACCCGTCGTCCTTGTAAGATAATATTCCATCACATTTATATATAAAACTGCTACATGGAGAACACTGAAGCTTAATTTAACAAAACCATACATCGCTGACATGACAGTGAAACACAAGGTAATGTATTTATAGAGAAAGAGAGAGATTGAGCTGAAAGTGATACTGTAGGAGGTGAATAATGACCCGTAACACTGTGCAGCTCATACAAAATACATGAATCCAGTCACACTGCTGTGACGCCTCCTGCCTCTCGTTCACAAACAGCTTGGCCTCTGTCTTTTTTTTTTTTGCCCGCGTGCCGTCCCGGCCCTCCTTCGTCTCTCACTGGCCTTTCAGAGCAACTGCGTTTGCTTTTCTTTTTTCCACAACTTTCCTCCATCTAACCCCCGACGCTCCTCGTCTTTCTCTCAATGTTCCCGGCCTCCCTTTGACTCTTTCTCCCTGTGTGTCTCAGCAGGGTAAGGGGAGGCACAGATGCTTTTTAGTGAACTGACATTTTGTGCCAGTGCGAAAACACGGCATAGCAGAGCAGGTTGGGCTCAGTGTGACGGCCGCGAGATTCTGGCAGTAATGAGCTCGCTTTGACAGGGAAGAACTGATGTGGAAGGCCAGGGAGTGTGTGTATGTGTGTGTGTGTGTGTCTACATGCTAAGATCAACCACCATAGGTCGCTCTAATGAGGACTTCATGTCTACAGTTGGTGGAACGACGAAGAGCATGTGTGACAGCTAATTTGTGTACCATCTAAATAAATGACTACCTGATCATTTATCACACTCGTGGTGAGTCATGGTGAGTCATAGGAGCTGATATTTGTCCCGGGCTCTTTTATATGCGTATTATTTAATTATATAAAACAAAAACGGGAAAATGAAATATTGAAACTCAGGTAGGTAACAGTGGTAGAGCTGTAGATTGAATCACTTAGATCATTGGTTCTCAAAGTGTGGCCCGGGGGCCAATGGCGGCCCGCAGAAACATTTCTGGCGGCCCGTAATGAATTACAGTTGATAGTTTTAATCCAGGAGGGACTAAGCTTATTAAATGTTTATTGGACATTACTGGATACAGACCAATAAGTGTAAACAAAAATTATGGGTACCTGGTTTCTATATGGTGAATTTTAGTGTATTATTGGGTTATAAGCTGGTAATAAGCAGGTCGCTACAGCCCCCAATTACTAGTTATTTACTCAGTAAATATATGGTAACAGAAATGTGTTACTTGGTATTAACCTGTAATTAGAAGGTAAGAACAATGGCCAAAATACTGGGGAATTACCCAGTAAATCATAAAATTATAAAGCGTTATTATATTAATGCTTAAATTACTTTATATTAACGCTTATATTACTTAACGCTAAACTGTAGAACTGCAATCTGGTCATTAAAATGATTACAAATGGGATTTCTTTCTGGTTTTTTCCTTTGGCGGCCCTCAGTCCAATGTTGGGTTCCTAAATTGGCCCTCAGGTATCAAAACTTTGAGAACCCCTGACTTAGATGATGGAAAGTGAAGATTTTCACCTGCACGCTTAGAAATAAGGGTTCCAAAAGGGTCCTTCTACAAGGGCTGAGGTTCTACCTGGAACCATTTACCAAGGGTTCTTGGTAACACTAATGGTTCCAGTGAGAACCGTTTTGATCCAGAGAACCCTTTAAAACCCTTTTCCTGAATAAAGGGTTTTAAAAGAGGCTCTTGGTAGAACCCTCCAAAAGGGAACCTTTATAAAAAGCCGAAGAACTTGTGTTCTTTGTGTACTTTCTATCATAATAAGCTGAATACCTTTGTGCTTTTTCAATATTGATTGGACAGCCTCTGTATTAATCACACACACACACACACACACACACACACACACACACACACACACACACACACACACACACACACAGTGCAGACACACAACACAATCTGTGAGTCTCTGACTCAACTTTGAATTTCTTCACTTTTTCAAAACATTCAAACACACACATACACACCCACACCCACCCCCCCCCCCCCCCCCACACACACACACACTCTTATTTTCAATTTCCAGCTCTGTTGTGTTTTCATCTCTTTCACTCCCATCACTTCTGAGGCTTATCAGTGTTTCTCCGTATATATATATATATGTGGCTGCGCTCCCTGCGGATGACCTGACATGGACTGGTCTCCTCGCTGCTACATAAATCCTCATTTCCTCCACAGCACGCTCTGCCACTCACAGCCTGCGCCCCTCTTTGATAGTTTTCATAGGGTGGAGAAGGTGAAACAGAGCGGGGAGGAGGAGGAGGAGGAGGAGGAGGTGGTCGGGTAGTCTCCTGCTGCATTTTGGCTGTCTGTGAACATTAGGCTGTAATGCTTTCTGACAGCTTGAGGAAGAGGACAATTATCGGGGAACAGGAGTGGGAACGGGTCGCGAAGGATAGGGGATGTCTGAAGGGAGGAGAGAAGAAAAGCAATAGAGTAGAAGGAGGTGGGGATTTGGAACAGTGAAGTAAAATGACTCTGACAGTTTGGTATGAGCCAAAGCTGACTTATGTGGCCAGAGAGACAATAACACATGGAGGAAGAAGGGTTTGTTTCATTTCATCAACCTTTTCTCAGACCTTAGTGAGTCACGGGTTGGATGAATCAGAGGAAAGGGTGGGTTTGTGTTTGAGTTTTATCACTATTAGGATGATCAACCTCACAAAAAGTGGAGGAGTGCGTTGCTATAGCGGCTACAAATGATCATCAAATCACAACCAATCAGATTCATACAGGTGTGTCTATATATGTGGACGATCAGAGTTAAATTCAAAGAGCTTTTTCACTGTAGCATCTATGCTACCCTTCTCTTTATTTATAGGCCTGTGAATTTGTTTACCAGTTCAGGTGAGGGCTGATTATCAGTGTACTTTGGCACCAGATAAGAGCAGCTTCAGACAGGACCACTCCCATTGAGTCTTGAACTGAATAACCTCAAGTATTTCATTGACATTTTTGGTCATACCCAACTCGCCGTGGGGTGTGGGGGTCAATGTAATAGCAAAAACGGGTTTGATTTTATGTCCGTGTGTGTGTGTGTGTGTGTGTGTGTGTGTGTGAGCAGGTGCATTTGTTCCTCTCCAGATAAAACACAGCACAGCAGTGCACCTTTGTTACCTTGTTAAACTGACTTCACTTTCTAACTGGATTTAAAGCCATGGGGGCGAACGCTGGACTGAACCAGTGATAAAACTGTTTTCGACAGTAAACACGACTATATATCTTCAGGGTCCGATCGCACAATAGCCAATAGTGAGCTGTCTGATGCATTTGGTCCATCAAGCATTTGGAATAGCCACCAGTGAATGGCCTTACTGGCTGGATTTTTTTTGTTTACACCCATTTATGGTCGTTTCTTTTGGTTTGGTCTCTCCTAACCCTTTTCTTTCTCCCTCCACTGACAAATCCAGTCCAAAGCAAAGCTTCAGAAGATCAAATAGAGCTTCTAAACGTAGTCTTAATTGCCCTTTCATGTGTGTATACACAGTAACAAGAGCCTCGGAACAGATTTACTGCTTGGCTTTGTTTGTCTTTTGCAGCACTCTGTTGTGTTTTACTCCACGCACAGGTGCACGTGAGGAATGTGTGTGTGTGCAAGTCAGCTGTAATCTTTGTGCTGTGTGTGTGTGTGTGTGTGTGTGAGAGAGAGAGAACATCTGAGATGACACCATGTAACCAAAGCTCACTCGCGCTCTTCCTGCAACTCAAGGCGATGGCGACATTCAAAACAGGAGTGCAGCATTTAAGCTTTCATTCAAAACAGGAATCACACGCAAATGAACTCTCTCTCTGTGTGTGTGTGTGTGTGTGTGTGTGTGTGTGTGTGATGTATAATCTTTCTTTGAGGGAATTAGAAGAAACAAAGCGCTGCCATGCAGCAGCCCACATAGTTTGTTAAAGTCACACACAGCTGGCTCCAACATATTTAGCTTTTCTGTTACATACAGTACTCAGACAAATATGATCCAGTATATCATATTTTCGCTTAAATCGTATTCTGATTTACCTGAGTTAAGTGCCCGGCTTGCTGTGAGGAATCCAAGGTTAAGGTGAGATGAAAAAAAATACTCCACTGATAAAAGAAGAAGAAGAAAAAAGGTAAAAGACCGTCTGTACCGGCACTGGCAAAATGTCAGGATACCATATGAAGAAAAAGATATCCTTTGATTTAAGTGAAGTGAGGGCGCACATGTGTGTGTCTCTCTCTCTGTGTGTGTCTGTGTGGACTAACACAAAAAATGTGTGTTGACCCTGAGGCAGAGGCAGTGAAGTCAGTCTGTGTAAGGAGAGCGCATGTATGAGCTGTGCTGTGCAGAGGGCCGGGCGTGTTTTAGCGGGTAACTACACACACACACACACACACACACACACACACACACACACACACACACACACACACACACACACACACACACACACACACACACACACACACACACACACACACACACACACACACAGTTACACACAAACACACACACACACACAAGGAGCAATGGTTAGGCCTAAAGGGCCGAACCAGACACCACACGCCCCACACCTGGTTAAGACCCTGCCCCCCTTGTCTCCGAAGCTTCCTCCCACTTACTCCCCTCATACAAGGATAGCCTTTCTGGCTGTGCCGTTCTCTTCCTTCACCACACTCTGACCCCACATTCCTCCTCTCAGCTCCCTCCTCCTCCACAGGTTCTTTTTAATCCTGGCTATTTCTCTCTTCTTCTTTTTTTTATGTCTGTTTGCTTTTTCCGCCCCATTCAGGACTAAACTCTTGTGTAACTACTTCAAATTCATTGTTTGAGCCTATTTATATCTACTGTGACCACACTCGGACCCTTCAATTTCTTCCCTCACTCCCTCTACGTGGCACAGTCTGAGTACTGGGCGAAGGCAGTAGTTAGGTTGTTAGAGGAGGGTTTGCTGAGCACAGTTCAACTACCGAACTCGTACATAATCACAGAGCACAGAGAGAGAGAAACAGAAACCACACTCTGCTGTTGCTATTTCTTCTCATCCCTTTATTTTCCACAGCCCTTGAGTATTTTTTTTTCTGGGGCAGAAAACTCAGACTTGGCCTTTTTACTGTTAATATGATGTGTGTGTGTGTGTGTGTGTGTGTGTGTGTGTGTGTGTGTGTGTGTGTGTGTGTGTGTGTGTGTGTGTGTGTGTGTGTGTGAGAGCGAACACCACCTCCCTATTAAACAGATGTTCACTGATGGGTTGTTTCCACTGACTGGGATGAGAAATGTGTAAATGTCACAATCTGTCAAAACAGTGAAGAGACAATATACATATACTTTATATGGAGATATATATATATATGTATAAAGTTATATTTGGGTGTTATGGAATGCTTGATTTGAATACCTGTCCTCATAAAGACAGAAGTACACGTGTGTGTGTGTGTGTGTGTGTGTGTGTGTGTCCGCTATTGTTAAAGATATGGATAACCCTTTATTTGGGCTATCCAAAGTAATGGAAGTCACAGAAGTATCCTAGAGTGTGTGTGTGTGTGTGTGTGTGTGTGTGTGTGTGTGTGTGTGTGTGTGTGTGTGTGTGTGTGTGTGTGTGTGTGTGTGTGTGTGTGAGAGCAGGTCCCAACACAGGTCCTGTCTTCATAACCACAGTTTGCCTTTGGGGTGTTTTGAAATTGTGTGAATAAGCTTGGGTGTGTGCACTTTGAGATCGAAATAAAAGCAGCTTCCAGGCACAGATTTAATTCCTTTTCAGGATATGCTCGCTAAACACACACAGGTACAGACAGCCGCACGTGCACGACCACCCCCCCCACCCTCTCTCTCTCTCTCTCTCTCTCTGCCTTTTTCACCTAAAGGCTGACTCGGAAGAACAACATTTTTGTTTACTTTTCGTGGGTGTGCAGCTAAATGGACGGCTTGGGGCAGTGTTACCTCTGGTGTACTTGAGGTCCCTGTGGGCCCTAATCTGCCACGTGCCACTGGAGTTTATTAGAGTCAAATTACAAACAGGTCAGCAGGCCTCACATCCTCACGGATCCTCTTGACTCCACACCCACAGCTTGCAGGAAGCTGCTGAGATTAAAGTAGCCTAAAATCTAAATATACCTGCAATAACTACGTCATTAGTAAAATAAAAAAATGAAGCAACAGAGAGGGTAAATGAAGCATAGAGCAAACTTAAGGCTGTAAGTGAAAGGCTAAATTATTCTGTGATGGTTTGCAGCAAAGGCTCCTAGAATGATTATCTGTGTTGGACCCTATTTGATGTGTGCGTGGTGTTCTTTCACATTATCTTACACAAGACTAAGTCTGCAGCTAACAGAGCGGCCGAGTCAGTCTCCAGGCACCACGTCAGATAATTAACTATGAGCTTCTCAGCGCCCCGTCCTTCTGAAAGCACAGATGCTCGTGAAGCATGAACATCTCCGTCGTCCCACTAGACCCTGCCACATCCTATGAAGACAGACGCCACTTTACATTAACACGTGCAGAGGCTCCCCCTGTGGTGGGTCCAACCTGAGTGGATGTCTAAATATTTAATATTATTTTTAAAAGCACCAGTCTCCTTTGCTCCTGGTGGTCCGTGAAATCCTGCAAATTAAGGAGTCCAGATGTCCACAGAAAAACAGTCTCAGTTTCCCTTGACTGCTTTTATGCTCTTGTAAGCAGAGGATATAGAATATAGTTATTGTCATCTTTACAACTAGTGCAGTGCCCGTAGGAAGTATGTATTCCGACAGTGGGAGCTGAAGAAGGTTTTTCAGTTATGGTAATGCATGATAAGGAACGTAAAGGCTAACATAATACAATGGCGTGGCTGACAGTCACAACAGCTAGCTACGCTAATGCTAATCGAAAATCAAGCCCGACCCGACCCGGGCCCGTGCACGTTGCGTCCGAGCCCGGCCCGGCCCGGCCCGACACATTAACTGTAATTACGAGCCTGAGCCCGATTTAAAACCGACAATTTTTTAATACGTGAGCCGTAAATGTACACGTACGTCCAAGTCCTACTCACAGCGGGAGCTTGTTGTACCTGCTGCCACAGTCTAATTTACAACAACAACAACAGAGCCGCTGAGCTCCGCTTCCATGAACGCATATGTTGCTAATGACGATACGCTTCCTGGTTTTTTAGATGATGCGTTCATGGCCTGCAGGTTTTCACACCTTCACACAATACGACGTGCTATAACATACCACGCATACACGACGAGGGAGAAAAAACACAAATGCTTGATGATAGGTCCGACCCGGCCCGGCCCGAGGACAGTAGCGGGAAATATCGGCCCGGCCCGCGATTCGGGTCAGAGAATCTAAACTCTAGTTGTGCCTAATGAGGTTGCACAGTGTTTGTATTATGTTAGCCCTACGCTAATGCTAGTCGTAGCCTCGCTAGCTTACCTTTGGAAACAGGTTCGCCACGTTAGCCGCAAAGTAGTTGCATGCTTGTGTTACGTTAGCCCTACGATAATGCTAATCGTAGCCTTGCTAGCTTACCTGTATTGTACTGTACTTCCATCCACAAAAGCAGCTACAGCACTTAAATGATTTTGAGAGTGGGATTGTCCGGGATATGAGCTTGTGTCTCTCAACTTTTCTGGTGTATCACTTCAGTTCTAAGCTCAGCTGGGATTACAAGGCTAACTCCAATTTCGTATCTTTGCGAGGCTATCAGATTCTGAGGTCAATTTTTTTTTTTTTTTTTTATCCGAGGGTTAGCTTTTGCTTCTATGGGAAGAAATATACGAGAAAAAAAAAACAGGAAAAACTGCCACGAGACGGGTCAATCTCTTTCTGTCACAACAGACTTAGTTTTCCTTCATGTACACACATCTAAAACACCAGGAGAGCCAGAGAATGTGTCTACGGCGATAAGCATATCGTGTGTGTGTGTGTGGAGAAGATAGTCGCTGCATGTGGAGACAGAGACTCTCTTTCATGAGATTTCTTTTCCACCATGGTCAATTACACATCATCGCGTTGCCTAGGGAAAGAGAGGGAGACGGAGAGCAGAATGTCCCCTCGATCCAAAGCAAACAAGAAGGTGACCTTCCTGCTAAAGACGGACAGCAGGTAATGAACACTGACACCAACACATGAGGCAGGTGGCCCTGAACTGCCTGGTCCTGCAGATAAACATCTTCCATTCCTTTTATCCCTCTTTCCTTCCTCTCACCCCCCGCCTCTCCCACTGCATTCCTGGCATACTTCAGGGAGACAGAGGAGGCCTCCAGGACAGACAAACAAAGACACACAGCACAAACAGCACACTCACAATGGCACTGGCTACAGCTATTGTCTATGTGCACTGAGGAGAAGGTCTTAGAGTTTGCATACCAAAAGAGAACAAAACAGTGCCCATCTCTCAGAAAGACACTGAGTTTTGTTTTACTTTGTGACTGCAGTGAAACTCTCAAGCTTTTCCCCCAGAAACATTTTAAAGCTACACCCTACAGAGCCCACAGACTAGCAATAAAACGTAAAGCTGCGGCTCTGACTGTAATTTTAACGGAGTGATGTCATGCCAACAAGTAAATCATAAAAGCCTGTAGTGCAGCATTAAAGGCCTGGATCATCCTCCCTGCAGGAATGTCAATGCAACACTGACCTCTTCTGGTGGATTCACCACATGGCAAAGAGCACAGACATTAAGAAATTAGGCTTCATATACTCAAACCTCCAAGGTTGGCAACTAGACTACAAACAAATAGTGCACTGATATGACTCCTACATAATAACAATGTGACATTTCTGAATTTCAGTGAGTTAGAAAGTGTGCATCAACTGTTCTGACCAAAGGAGCTGGATCAGTGCACTTCCTGTTGAATCTGCAGTAAGATACACTGCAATCCATTTTCTTCTCGTGTCCTGCAGCCTCTACTTCACTCTGTGGAGCCCACAATTCCGTGATGTTCAGGTTAATGGCTGGGCCACATAGCTTAACGCTACATTAGCTCACTAATCCCTCTCTCTTAACTGCAACAAACATAACCTTGTGTTTTCAGGGTCACCTGACAAGGATAACTGCCAGATTACATCAGCACATACAAAACCTTCAAAGACATAATAGTGGAAAACAACTCCCACAAGAACACACAGACAACATAATGCACACTTACTGAGGTGTAGTGGGTCTTGCCCATGTTGTGGTTCTGGTTGTGGTTGAGGTTCTGGTTCTCCTGCTCTCTGCACTGCAGCCCGGCCAGGTGTCTCTCTAGGGCGGCCCAGTCCATGGTGGGCAGAGGCTCTTCCTCCATACCTTCTTCTTCTCTATATCCTCCCATCCGTACCCCTGTTCCTCCTCCGCCTCCTCCACCACCACCCCAGCCACTGCTGCGGCTCCCTCTGCCTTGACTGGAGCTGTGGTGGCGGGGCTTGGGAGTCCCTGTGCCCCCCTGTGGAGTACCCGGGGAATGGAGTGGGTTGCTCCGAGGCAAAATCAGATTGCCGTTCTGTTTCAGTTCCTCTGGAACAACTGCGACTGAGGTGGCAGTGTGTCCACCCGGGGCCGGGATAGGCGGGACAGTCTTCACATCCTGGAATTCTTCAGCGAGGCTGCGACTGTTCACTGTCTTCCTGTAGCCTTTCCCGAGGCCGTCAACACCCTCGGTGCCTCCGTCACCTTCCTCCTGACTAGGAGGTTGTGGCGAGGCGCAGTCCTCTCCGTACTCGCTCTCCCACTCCTCAATCACCTTCTTCTTGTACTCTTGGTAGTCCTCGTCCTCCTCGTAGTCCTCTAAGGTGACCAGGTCCAGAGAGGGGGAGGATTTGTAGTCCTCCAAAGTGGCCAGGTCAAGAGTGGGGGAGCAAGGAGTGACCTTGTTGGAGTTGGACTCTGAGCTGGAGCGACTGGATGCATCGCTCCCCAAGTCCATGCCATCCTCCCGGTAGTCCTGCAACAAGACGGGAACAGAGAGAGAGTTAGATCGAAGACAGGAGACGGACGCACCGATTGATTGAGAAAATGAAGGAAGTGTGTCATATTAGGGCCAATTCCAATTCCTATCTTAACCCTCAATCTTAACCCTCAAGCTCAACCCTTAATCTTTACTGGCCCTCAAAACCAAGTGTTGAGGGTTATTTTGTCACTTAGAAATGGGACACCCCTTAAATGCAGATACTTCTTCAGACTGTAGGGGGCAGAATAACGCGAAAGCTGCACCCAGTCTGTCAACTCCAAAAAAGAAGAAGAAGAAGAACACATTTACATCACGATTATTTATTACGATCCGTTTGTCAGTCAAGTTATTAGGTTGTCAGTTAGTTATAAGATGATACTCATACAAATACCACAACCACGGACATATTCAGCTGACAGTTACCACACACCACGACTTATTGAAAAGTAAACGATAGCAAGCGATTGCGTGTCCGCACCGGCCGGCTATTGACAAAAGATCGTAAAATAAAAATAAATGTTACGCAACAATGACGTCAGTAATCCATAATATTGGCCTAAACTAAGATAATACAATGGTTTTAATCATTTTTATATCTCTATTAACAAAGAAAATACTTAATTTGTAGCGTACTCGTTTCGCTGCTTTCGGCGCCATCTTTGTTATGTGAAAACACGCAATGCATTCTGGGTAGCCCTTGCTCCCAAGGGTGGTCTCGGAAAATCTCAATATTGAGGATATACAGCCTTTAAACTTGCCCCTCAACTTAAGTTTTCTGAGAATCGGGACAGCATTTGGACTAGAGGGACCGCGCATTTTTGAGATTGAGGGTTAAGCAAGGAATTGGAATTCACCCTTAAGATTAGTCGCACAATATTGTTGTGGTTTGGCAACAACAAAGGACTTCCTGTCATGCAGGAACCTCCTTTGTCCACAAAGTTTTGTATCCACCAGTATTTTCTGAAGCACAGCTCTGAAGCCTCCCAGTTTTTGTAAACGACGCAAACTGACAATTTAATTCACATTGCATTCCTCTGCAGTGTGTGTGGTTACATGGAGGCTTGCGCAACAATTGACAGACACACACACACACACACACACACAAAGTCTGTGTGGCTGGAGGTGTCAGGATAACATCCCACCGCCCACGCCGACATCTGCATAGGACAACAGGGACAAAACAGGGTGTAAGACGGCCTGAGCATGAGTGACACTGACATGTCGATACGCAAAGGACCAAAGCGTGACACGGACAGATGAGTCCGCAGTTGTTGTCTAACCTTGACTGTGTCGCTTCCGTGGAGCTCCAATCACTGGCTGACTGATTAGTTTGCGGCTAATGAAAATGTCCGTGTTGTTTACAGCCCGCCGCAAATCTCCACCTGACCCGAGACTTCTCTCGCAGACAGAGTTATCAGTCTTGTCTCCACAGGAGTGCATTATCATAGCGCCGCACAACACTTTTAAAAGTTAATGAAAAGCAAGGCGAGGCAAAATTTGTCTCTCAAGGCAGAGAAGAGAGCGGATCAACACATTCCTACATGATCGACATAATGAGCTGCTCTGGAAGCTAAATTAATTATGAAGACCAGTGATTACACATTAAAAAACCCACGATGGCTTACGTTATGTTATCTTATGCATGAGTCATTTTTTTTAAGGGAGGGAGCTTTTTCGAGTTAAGGGCTGCTCGGCCACACCTGTGCAGACACCGGCTGTTGACGTCAGACGACGGACGATACGCGACAAAAAACTGGATGCAGTGCAAAGCAAAAGGTGACTCAGCATCTTGGAAACTAGATATTCAGATTGTCTATATGTGCAGTTTAGAGACATAAACCAGGGGGAGACCTGGATTTTCTCCATGACATGTCGACAGGTCCGAGAGAACAGACGTGAAGCTGACCACAAAAGCTACATTTTGCCTGGATGTGATGGCAAGGTGTCGTTTCGTGTTCGGTACTAATACGATCACAATATACATCACTATTCGATTACCTCAGATGTGTGAGATGTTTCTGTCTTCAACAAGATTTCTATCTTGTTGTTTTGATTTCAATTTCCAGTTTTTCAGCCATATCGCCCAGCCCTATGTGTCATTACTTAAAGGGATCGTTTTTTTTTTGAGGTAGGGGGTGTGGATTATTATTAAGTAGAGTGTGTAATGTACAGTAGATAGCTTTGAGCACACTGCCTGTTTGGAGAGGGATTTCGGATTTGTTTAGATGTGAACAGGGACAGCCCCGAGAAAACGTGTTGTATGAGGCTTAACTGAAAAAAATCTATACAATTCTCCAGCTCAAACAGTGATTCTGCTGCCTTGTACCATATTCTCTACACCGCTGTGCTTACGGTTGTTGGACAGCATGGTAAACCTCTGCAAAATATTCAGTTAGAATGTTCACATCGAAGCAGTGCATAAATCAGTGCCACCATGTTGAGATGTTTGTTGTGACCAAAACGCAGAGTAGGATTTCAGTATTTGAGGGAGTGGGTTTGTGTAGCTATTTGTACCTCCATTTATTCCCACAGCCTACCTCCATTGTCTTAACCCTAACCTTAACCAGGACCAGGCAATACCTGACCATGTCTGTGAAGCTTCTCAGTCATCCGGGTCACACGAATCTACACCTGAAGATCAATAACTTAACTGAACCACATTTCATATATTTATGCTATTATAACCAGTTATAACCAAAGCTTGAGAAATAAGGTTATATGTCATTATGAGCGGGTTGTGGTCCCCCATGAGGACGACTGAGCCTAAAAAAAAGTCAGTACTTATGACAGATGTCCTACAGAGGTAACAAGCGCACACACACACTGGTTTCCATGACTTCATAGGACATTGCATTGACTTTAATTTCCTGAAGACTTACTCTAACCTTAACCATAATTACTACTGACCTAATCCTAACTTTAACCTCATCCCGACCTCAGCCTCACTTTCAAACATGTCTTCACTGTAAAATGTAAAATGGTTTTTGTCCTCGTAAGGTGCAACTTTTAGCATTTAGGATACATCATTGACTTCCATTCATTTGGACACTGAACAAAGCATTGTCCCGAACATTAACCCAGTTAATGTGCAACCCCAACCCCAACCCCAACCTGAATCCTAACCCTAACCCTAACCCAGTTAATGTGCAACCCCAACCCGAATCCTAACCCCAACCCCAACCTAACGATAACCAGTTCTTTCTCATCGGGACCAAAATCTGGACCCAGTGAGTACTGGTCCTGACAAGGTATGTGTAGCCAGAACCCTAACTCTAACCCCCAGAAAGGGTTCCAAAGAGGGACAAATACAAGTACACACACACACACACACACACACACACACACACACACACACACACACACACACACACACACACACACACACACACACACACACACACACACACACACACACACAGCCACGAGGCCTAATAATCTGCAATATCTCGTGTTCTGTACTTTACAGCAAAATGTCTGCGCTCTTGACGATGACAATGTTCACATTGTCATTTCCTTAAATAAACGGTGTGTCGGTGTATCGGCGGAGAACGATCTTACCGACGTGCTCATCAAACACGGTCACCAGCCCAACTATCACGCCTGAACCAGACCGTTCATCCTGGGTTTGGTCGCCCTTTAAATGCCATAAAACCCGAAGCTTCAGGCAACCGGGTGTTTTCTTTTCTTTCTTTCTTTCTTTTTTTTGGTGTTATTTTTTCCTCTTCAAAGTGGGATCATCGCTAAGTAGAAGCAGAGTATCCAAAGCAGCTGTCGCGATTCAAATCTCGATCATCGGCTTGTTTCCTGTCAGTGTGATCCCCACCCGGTTCGTGCAGCCTCTGAATATCGGATAATATCGCGTCAATATGAGCCGGATTAAAAATAATAGAAGCGTTTAAAGTGTGTGTGTGTGTGTGTGAACGAGAGGCAGAGAGGGAGCTGCAAGAAGAAGGCGCATATATAGGCTGGGGCGGCAAAGCTGATCCGCTGTGGGATTAAGCGAAGCGCAGGAAGGCAGACTACACACACACACACACACACACACACACACAGAGAGAGAGAGAGAGAGGCTGGATTTGGCCAACAGAATACATGCAAATTGACAGCTGCACCGATCCCCACCCCGCAGCCGGGCGGGTGTTTTTTTGGGAAGGGGGGGGGGGGGGGGGGGGGTGCGTTAAATTTATGCCAAAGACTTCCCTCACAAACTCTGCCCGTCGATGTGTGGATGCCTCACCGAGGACATCACCGCATACGCCCAGTCTGAGCGTGCGCCGAGCGAGCGCACTCTCTCCAAGTGGCGTTTCGTGCACGCATGACAGCGCTGGTCATTGCAGCTGGCAACATATATAATAGTGGGTGCGTTCATTTGTGGTGCATTTGTTGCCGTCGTCGTTGTTGTCGTTGTTGTTGTTGTTGTTGTTGTGTTTTGGACAAACAAACATAATAATAACAATAACAAATAAAAGGCAGCAGCGCACGCCTCTCCTCAATTTGCAGAGTCATTCGCCGGCTCCTCAAATGATGTAATGTTCCCAAAAGTCCCAGGAGGGACCTGAGATTCACCGGCAACAGCGATGACAGAAACGCCCAAGATCTCACCATCACACTCTCACACCCACTACAGCTGTGACCACAATCTCTCCCCACACACACACACACACACACACACACACACACACACAATCATTAAAGTCAGGGTCTGTATTGAATAAAAAAAATAAAAAAAGACGAGCTAAAAGTAGCCTGACTGTATGTAAGCGAGCCTGTACTCACTGCCATCATCTGTGTAGCTTCCACTCTCAAGACATAGTAAAGTGTAAATCCCAGCTGTTTAGACGCCGGTGACGGTGCCGGCTTTTTTCCACAGGCAGCTTTATTCTAAGGACGGGGTGGTGGTCGCAGGTTCGTTGGAGAAATGACACAGAGCCGGCGGGTAATTCAGTAGATTCATCGCTCTCCGTGTCCACAGAGGAGTCTTGATGGATTAAATATATATATATATATATATAAAAAAGAGAAAAATAACAAGGGATGGTAATGGTAAAATCCCACTGGGTCAGAGCGCGTCTTCTCCTCCTCCTCCTCCTCCTCAGCGGCGGCTGCACACACGGAGAGAGAAATTTCCCGAGCGATTCTGTTCAGCCTGCGCTCGCTCCCGCACGTCAGCTGGAAAATAAATAGTCTCTGAGAGAAGTGCGTCCCATCATGATGTTCAGGCGTGCGCAGAGGTTTTTCAGAGGTTTGACACAGCCCGGGAAACAGTCTTTAACGCTCAGCTCGTCCAACTACGCGTTGGTGGCGAGTTTGTGGCGGCTCCGGTGTTCTGTGTCTGTCTCTGTGTGTGTCTGTGTGTGTGTGTGTGTGTGTGTGTCTGTCTGTCTGTGTCGCAGGCTGCAGCTCCAGGACTAAAGTGACGAGGGCTGAAACACAACTAAAGCCCAACCTTCTGCACTCACTGACCTTGCAAAAGAGACACAGACAATCTGAGAAAAGGGAATTAACCCCAACGCAAAGACAATAAACATACTTCCATACGGCTTTCTGTACTTGGCATGCAATCGGAAATAGTTATAATGTTCAAACCCGATTTCCAAACACACAGATAATAAACATTTTAATTCTACAAAACGCACGAGCTTCCATGCAATCAGCACAAAGGCCACGCTGAACATCAGACACCTACACGTGCAATATTATTTATAGCCGGAGACTTCTGTTACAGTCTCAACTCCCAACAGAGCTCACAATGTCCTCAACAGTCTCCATACACCAGAGATAATCAACTAAAATTCTAATAGGTCCACTAAAATTTCCTCAAAGCAAAGGTCTGGAACATCATAATGTCTAACTTGCGTTATTATAGCAGTCTGCATGTAATCAACAACTGACTGTCAGATCAAATACAGAAAGAACAATTCAAAAATATTTCGACAATATTTATTGTCACTTTTATACAATTAAATAGATGTAACACCGAACATATGTATTATTATCTTCTCTCTTAAAGGAAAAGAAGCTCTGAGAGTGCTTATTTTCTGTGACCTGAGTTCAGATTTGGGTGAGTGTGTTTGGTCAAAAATGTTGTGTTTGGTCTCATAGTGGCCTTTCACGTTGTGCCACTGTCTCTGATCATATGAGACAGACTGGGTTTGTGCTTCCACGGGGAAGATTGAACATGAATGAGTCTGTCCATTCTGGGTTGAAATCTCTATTTTTCGATATTTTCTCTTCTTAGAGAGCGCCATGTTAATTATTTTTCTCTGGCACACGCTTCTCTACCTGTATCGCTCACTCGTCTCTGTCTTCTCTCGCTGTAAATGCACTTTTCTCTCCGTCTTCTCTCACTGTAAACGCACTTTTATCTCCGTCTTATCTCGCTGTAAACTCTCTTTTCTCTCCGTCTTCTCTCGCTGTAAATGCACTTTTCTCTGTCTTATCTCGCTGTAAACTCTCTTTTCTCTGTGTCTTATCTCGCTGTAAACACACTTTTCTCTACGTCTTATCTTGCTGTAAACTCTCTTTTCTCTGTGTCTTATCTTGCTGTAAACTCTCTTTTCTCTCTATCTTCTCTCGCTGTAAACGCACGTTTCTCTCCGTCTTATCTCACTGTAAACTCTCTTTTCTCTGTCTTCTCTCGCTGTAAACTCTCTTTTTTCTCTGTCTTCTCTCGCTGTAAACTCTCTTTTTTCTCTGTCTTCTCTCGATGTAAACTCTCTTTTTTCTATGTCTTCTCTCGCTGTAAACTCTCTTTTTTCTGTCTTCTCTCGCTGTAAACTATCTTTTTTCTCTGTCTTCTCTCGATGTAAACTCTCTTTTTTCTATGTCTTCTCTCGCTGTAAACTATCTTTTTTCTCTGTCTTCTCTCGATGTAAACACTATTTTCTCTCCGTCTTCTCTCGCTGTATCGCTCACCAGTCTCCCTGTCTGTCATTACATAGCAGGATGCACAGATTTGATTGGCTTTTAGTGGCGTCACGTGGGATGGCTCAAGTCGTTTGCAATTGGTCAGGATTGGATTTCCGGATTCGCTCAACCAGTACCGTAAAGTCTAGAGAAGCTGCACCGGTCAAAATAGAAGCACCTCGTCAACATTTAAAATACTTAAATCATTTATTCACTGTAGGTCCAGGTCCGTACAGGACGCCGTCTGGGTCCGGACTCGGACCGTGGTCCGCCTGTAAGTGACCTCTGCTATACACTGTTAAAAACAATCAGCAAATACAATGTTTTATTCTATCTGACCCAAAAAATTCTAAATACTAACCCTCCACTAGCACGATATTTTTTGTCTTGTGTTGCATTCTGTTCATAAGTTTGTGTTTCACTTTGAAATTAAGTTAAAAGTCAGCGATACAGAAATCTCTCATCTTAGCAGGAGGGGAAATGCACATCAAAGCGTTTGTAAAGGCGGCGGTGGTGGCGTCGTTATGATTCCGCGTTGTAGCTGCGTCTCTAAAGTGTTGAGTCAAACATCTGGAAACACAAAAGGCGCCGCGTTGTCCTGCAGTGATTGTCGTGTTTGGGGAGTCACAACTTTCTGTGTTCGTGCACGGTCGGCCGGGTGCAGTTGTTTGAGGGATGGGAGCAGATATGGTGCGTTTAATGTATAATGGTGGCACAAAAGAGTTCATCCATGTAATGACAGAGTAGAACTTCCAAGAACCGCCCCCCCCCCCCTGCTGAGTCTCTCCTCACTGTACAGTTGGGATAGCACTGCTGGGGATCTCCCAAAAGAGGAGACAGCAGGAGTCCAGCTTATTGCAACCACTCCATTTCGCACTGCTGCTTTCAACTCTCTTATCAGTCCATCCACTCCTCCCCACTGCTTTTCCCCTCTCCAATTCCCCAAACATTAATGGATCACGGTGAAGAAGCTGCCGCAGAGCGACTTTTCAGAGAAGAAGGCCCGAGTCATACTTTGCACACACTGAGAAATCTCTATCTCCAACGAAGAAGGCAAAAAAAATGTGCTGTGAAAATGGAAGGTGAGATGGAGTAATAATGCATGCGTGGACACGGAGACCCACTTTCCGTATGAATGGAACAACGGGCGTGTATGCATATGACATGGTTTTATTTTATTGTTGGTTCTGTTTTATTTTAGAGAGAATGTGAGGAATATTCACAAAGTCACACTTTGTTGCAAGTAGCGTTGCAAAATTCTGTGCATTTTCAAGATGGGAAACTTTCCATGGGAATTAATAGCAAAACTCAAAGTTTTTGTCCTTCAATGAAATAATTAAGCATTGAGAATGTACTCACAAATGTTCTGCGTCATGTTTTTTAATTGTATAATTCTTTCGATGATAAAAATGTTTATATCCCTATATGACATGGTTTCTTTAAAGGTGCCATATGTAAGAATGTGGCCAAAAACGGTTACTACATTCAAATTCAAAATACCGAGGTCTTTTAGGTTTCGTTTTTTGACGTAACTGGCAACCCGTGGTTGCTCGGCAGCTGAGACTCTACTGACTGCAATGATTGGTGGACGGCGGTAGGTGGCGCCACATGCCAAAACATGATTTCAAAACATAAACATGATTTGCAGTCTGCAAAATCCTTGTTGTAGCTTGGGAGGATGATTTTGATTGGGTCAGTCTAAAAGCTGTTCACTCAATAGTTCTTCTTCGTTATTTTTATTAAGCCCAATTTCTACTCCTGCGTAAAGTGCTCTACGTCGGTTACGGAGACCCCTCTACGTCGCCGGAGAGCCTGTCGTAGAGCCTCTCCGGCTGCACAAAATATTTTTAAGTGAAGGGACAACGGAGACGGCAAGGTCCTGCGATTGGTCCTCAGCCAGTCTCTGGGCGGCATCAACGAGCATGCGGTGGGTGCCTCGATGATTAATATGAGGTAGCACTTGGCATAGAAGTTCATCAAATATTCCAGCCGACATATGGAAGTACCTGAAGTGGTCCAGTCCAATAAGACTGTTAAATTCCCACGTCTCCTCAGTCTTTAACGTCTCCATTTCTGTATCTAAAATCTCTGTGTTTCGATATTATTCAGCTGCTGCAACAACAACAGCAGTCTTTCTCTCTCGGACGCCATTGCTCACTGTAGCCAGAAGTACAAGAACCTTGCGTAGCGACCCCTACTGATCGGGCAGTGCGTATCTGGCACCACGACGGAGAACGATGAGGCCTCGAGGGGTCTCTGTAGTTACGCAGTTGGATTACGCATTACGCAGTTGTAGAAGTATAATGTGGCCTTTACCCTGCAGCGTCATAGAATATAATATAAAACATGTAATAAAAGCTCCAGTAGACTTAGAGTCAGTTGGGTCAGATGAGGACGTCCATCATCTGTCACGTCAAATGTGCCTGGTGACGTCTTCATCGCCACATAAAGAAGGAAATAACTTTCACTCTACTTTTGATGAACACAAAATTCACCATGCAACACTTTAGGCATTTTGCATCAGTCACTCTTTCTGTTCCCTCCACCATAAAGCTGAGGTGCATGTCTGTCAAACTGCCATTCAGTGGGATTTACCAATCAAGAGGGAAACAGGTGAGGGAAAAAAAATACAGCCTCGTCCACAGCCTACAGTGTATGTGAAAGCTCTGCTGCCTAACAGCCCATCCAGAGCAGCTATCAGCCGGGAATCACGGAAGGCCCATTTCTGACAGAAAGATAAGGCCAGAGAAAAGAATGCTCCTCAGATAACACCGAAAAGTCGGGGGGAACATCTTCCTCTGCTCATATCTGTCTCACAGGCGTTTAAAAAAAAAACAGTGAGCTCCTGACAGTCGGTGAGAAATTGAAACTGTCTCTGTCTTGTCAGAAACTCACCGACTCTAACAGAGAGACACTGAAAGTGACCTTGGAGAATTCTCCCTCTCCCTCGTGTTCCCTTCGGTGACTGAAAGAGAAGAGCTACAACCTTGAAAGAGGAGACCAGAGGACAGAAAATGAAGTGTAACGCACGTCACTGTGGTACAAGGCCAGACCTGCAGACGGGGAGACGTCCTGCCCTGCTGTGAGAAACACAAGGCCACGAGAGGCCGGTCAGAAGACTCCAGAGACACAGAGTGTCTCAGCATGTCACGTCTTCTTCAGATAGAAACGACCCACGATCCTGGCTGTCGTGACACAAACTTTCATGCCTCAACCATATACGGTACCTCTTGAATGTTTCCCTTTAAACACACTCAAATGACTCCATATAGCCTCTACATCCGTCCCTTACTATCTAGAAGAGACCTATATAAGAAGTAATAAAGTGGTGCCTTCATTTAATGAAAAGAAACATTCACCAAACCTTGGTGGTTTCTCTTTGTTTCTCTTTTCAACCAAGCGTACTCGTTTGCCTTTAACCCTTTAACAGTGAGTGTATCGCAGACCACACGTTTGCGCAATTTGCATCACCGTAATTACACAGCGATTTGTGTTATGGGAAAAAAAATCCAACGGTTTCTGAAAGCTGAGAAGTCAAAGGCAACACCGACGAAGGAAGCCGTGGAATCAGCGTCTTTGTCACCAGAGAGGATGAACGTTTTTGGACATTATTAATTTTTAAATATGTTTCATAATGTTGTAGTGCTCATGTACAACTATGGTGTTTTTTTGTGTGTGTGTTTTGTTTTTCTTCATTTTATATTCTTAATACACTATTTTAACATCTACTAAACTGTAAATAACTGCCAGATACTGAAAGTTCTTCTGAAAACAATGGGCAAAAGCACTTACTCTCAGGACATTTCTGGCCCTTTTATGTTTAAAATGATAATAATAATAATAAAAAAGTCCAGACGGACATTTTGTTGGCTTAGGTGTTTAAGGGTTATACGTGATGCACATTTAGGTTACTTTGACAAATACTGTCGCCCACTACACTATAAATAATAAAACAAATAAAAGTGCTAAGTAGAACCATATAAGGTTCTTCAGCTTGTCCTCATAGGAGAACCCTTTCTGGCTCTAGGTAGAACATTTTTATAAAGGTTCCACCTAGAACCCTAAGTGTTACCAAGATCCCTTTTAAAAACCTTCATTCAGGAAAGGGGTTTTAAAGGGTTCTCTGGATCAAAATCAAAATTCTTCTCCAAGGGCTGAGGTTCTACCTGGAACTATTTGCTTCTGAAAAACCCTTTCCAGAAGAAAGGGGTTTTCAAGGGTTCTTGGTAACACAAATGGTTCCAGTAAGAAACATTTTGATCCAGAGAACCCTTTAAAACCCCTTTCCTGAATAAAGGGTTTTAAAGGGGTTCTTGGTAACACTAAGGGTTCCAAGTGGAACCTTAAAAGGATCCACCTCGAACCAAAAAGGGTTCTCCTATGAGGACAAGCCGAATAACCTCATATGGTTCTACTTAGCACTTTTATTTGTGCACCTTACAAATTACATTACAATAACAACAAAAAATATAGCTTGATTGCTCATCCATCAAATGCAAAAATGAACAAAACAGTAAAAATATGACATTTTAACGATACCGTTTCCCCCTTGAAAGTCCTACATCATCACATTTGAAAGGAAGGCTAACCACAGAGCAACATCTGTGATGTTTCCAAGTCTATATCTTCATACACTTTACACCATCATGTCGCCAAACCCCATGTGAACATGA
This sequence comes from Microchirus variegatus, assembly GCF_963457635.1. Classification (NCBI taxonomy): domain Eukaryota; kingdom Metazoa; phylum Chordata; class Actinopteri; order Pleuronectiformes; family Soleidae; genus Microchirus; species Microchirus variegatus. Next base: position 32,687,101 of record NC_139804.1, read on the forward strand.
ACCTTTGCTCTATATAAGCATTTATGCAGCCAAAGTGCCACACAACACAACACTGTCTGTGGCTTCACAGCAGCAGCAGCAGCAGCGTGATGATGATGATGATGATGATGAATGGAGACGTCAGATGGCCACAACTGAGGTTGGATGTTTAACTGGCTGACTGACCTGACATTCTGAATAGAATGGCAGAACCAAGCGATTGAGACTGGCCTTCATCAACACTCTATTCAGAGCGAAGAGGAAGAGGAACAAAGATGAGCAAGTGCAATTTTGTATTTGTGTATTTAGAAATGTACACTTGTATTTGATATGTGACCGTAATGCATAACAATGCACGTCTGTATTGTGTTTTTGTAATTATGTGCTGTTGAACCTCACTGTCTTGTACCGGATTGCACCGCTAACATCTAGCTATAAATCCAGCCAACACATTCACCTGCTAACGAAGTAAAACACAATAATTGTGAATCTTCTCTCAGCTACACACAGCGATTATATTCATCTGAAACAGCGTCGGCAGTATCACAGTGTGCAGCTTGCACCCGATGAGGATATATTCAAATTTGCCCAATTTGTTTAATCTAGTTCGAATTACAGAGCCGGATAAATCAGTGATAAACATTTCACACATTTTAGTATTCGCCATGAATCTAAACTACCAATTACACAAAAAGTTCAGAATGTATTTATAGCCATAACCATAAAAGAAAAAAAAGAGATGGTAGAAAACAAATAGCAATAAATGTGATGAAGGAGGAGGCGATAGTACTCAAGGGGAGGAGGAGGAGGAGAATTACCATGATGAGGAAGCCGAGGATAAAAAAAAAAAGTTACTCATGATAATGTTGACACTCATTACAGAAAGCAGACTCATTACAGCCATGCTCGTGTTGATGAAAATGATAGTTCCTAAGACTATAGTTTGGAGTTATGGCCATGTTCATGATGACAAGCATGATTAATCAAAACCAATATGGTCTGGATGCATCTGAAGAAAAGAATTTACTGCAACAGTTGGGGGCTCCGTCAGAAAATGTTCTTCAAATCCAAATGTAAATTCCATCGAGTTTCCTTTTTTTTTTTTTTTAATGCTGCAAAGACTCAAACTCTCAGGGGAAACTGGAACCTGCAGAGTTGGAGAAAGTCAGCCAAGTCGTTAATGAAGTTATGACCGGGGACACTGCTGGGGCAGGTGATCGTAATCGCCGGCAAGAATGGAAAGCCGAGACCTACTTCAGACCCGTTTACTAATGTTAATTAGGAGGAGAAGAAGGAAAGGTTTGTAATCTGTTCAATTTAGCTCAGTCTGCAGAGGCTTCCTGTGGGGCAGAGGACAGATTCAGGCTCAGGACCCCGGACTGTTATTGAAAACCATTTTCATGAATCAAAGGGAAACGACCTAACAAGTTTATATTTCCGTCACAGTTTGATTTTTCTGTTTCTACTTCACACGTTTGGAATGAATTTAGGTCGGACTTTTCACTCCTCTTTATGTTGTGTCGCGCACCTTATTACCCTGCCCTTTTGCTCTTTTTTGCAACGTGGCAGAAAACATCCGCGGCAGTTAAAAAGTCAAATATAGATACGGAGACTCTGAGAGTGTGTCAGGTCCCAATCAACCCCTACCCCCCCGCCCCGCCCCCCCTCCCCTCTCTCTCTGTGGCCTGCCTGGCAGCTTGCTTTCATGGCTGTTTCTGTGCCCTGTCAGCACTGCCGACAGACAGAGATATGCATCCTCCCTGCTCCCTGTGCTCAGCTCTGCACCGCGAAGTGCACAGACATTCATACAAATTTACGGCCCGCACCGAAATTGGACGACTTCTCCGGGTATTTTGTGCAGGCCTCGCACCTGCTGTTCTCCACCTTCTCTCATAAACGACTAAACATCCTGAGATTGCAGGGGAAGCAAGGCAGCAGGGACAGGATTTACGGGAGCAAATTAGATCAGGAAGGACTGAATGGGACAGAAAAAGACAGAGAAATTGATAGACAAATAGACTTTTCTCAAATTGTGCAGCTACATCCACACATCTGTGCTATCCCCTCAGAGAACGGGATAGTTAGTGGAAAATAGGGGCATGGAAAACATCCTGTTGTCTGCCGGGTTTCAGCACCAGCACAGCAGCAACACAGCCAGTAATGATCTACAGCTTGTATAGTTTGACCTTAGATGCAACCATCCAACCTGCCAGGTCACCGGAGAGTTGCCGGGGTTAAGCACCATCTGACCAGCAGTGATGTGACAAGTCAATTTTATACCTGAGCTGATGGTGTGCACATCATCATTGCGAACAACAAGACATAAAAAAAAGAGAGACGTGTGTCTGGCACTGTTTTCTTATAACACACATGTGAACCCACAGAGACCCGGGCCAGGTGACGGCACACTGTCTCGATCAATTATCGATCCTTCCCAGACTACCAGGTGTGAGCTACTACTGCATCAACGTCGACGGTGGCCTCATAACTCTTCATCAGAGCGATGGCAAGAGCCCAACAGCAACAATCTCCTCATCCCTGCAGTGGCTGTAATGTGTTGTGCCAAACTATACACGAGAACCCAGCCACCAGATGAAACACGATTACTGGTTATTGCACAAAACTCTGGATTATGATCAGTCTTTTCTTTGTTTTTTAACACTATGCCAGGACCATTAGTAGTAGTAAATTAAACGTTAAAGGGGTCATATTATACACTATTTCTCCAAGTTAACCTAGTTCCCTGGTGTCCTAATGAACATGTCTGTGACATGCTTTGGTCAAAATACCATAAGGATGAAGCACCACAGCAGTTCAATCACCCTGCCAAAACAGACCTGTTCAGAACGCTCTGTTTAGTAGTATCTATTTAGGTCCAAAATGAAACTCAAGGGACAGGTAATGACACGGGGATCAGCCACAGAGGCTACTGGGAGCTAACAGCAGTTAGCATTTGGAAAAGTGATCATTTGCAGGCTCTAGCAGGCACATTGCCATCATATTATAACATGTATCCACTGGACAGATAAATCCTCTGAGGCTGGAAGTTTGTGTAGAACTCTGTGCTGCACTGTGGAGCCAAGAATAGAACTTTTCGGGAACTTCGCAGACTTCCGGTTTTCGTTCGGATACCGTTGCCTTAAACAGTTCCTTGGAAAAGCGGTTCTGCCTCATCAGGACCAGGGTTTGGTCTCTGCTGGTCCTGATAAAGGTCAGTGTTTATGACAGAAAAAGTAACAAATACAACCACACACACACACACACACACACACACACAGGAGAGGCTAGGACTATGAGGATTAGGAGGACATTTTTTTTTGTGTGTGTGCAGCTGCTTCTCTGCATTTTCAGCAAAGGACAGTGACATCACACTTGGCCCACACTTCAGGTGAGGCTGCAGGGCTTTGTCCATAATCCAATGGCTGTCTTGTTTTACTTATGTTTTCTGGCTTTGTGCCTCCTTTGTTGTCCCTGTCACAGAGAATCACCTATATTTCATTATATTGCAGGAATGGCTGCTGCTTGTAGCTCTTCAATATGGATTTAAGTACGGAGAAAATCAAGAAATAATTTAATGATCTGTCTTTGATAGAGATTAGCTTTTATTTTTCATCTTCACAATTCGCAGCAGCAACTTTATTAGCTTTAAGTCTCTGATGCTGTGACGTTTTTGTTCAAATCTGTTCAGGTAATAACACATTTTATTGTTTTCTACGTTCCTGAGAGCACAGGAATTCAAATAATTACCCCCAGTCTAACAGTGTGCAACAAATTAATATATTGTCCTTGTTGCTCTTTCCCCCCCAAATGTCACCTCTCCAAGAAGTTACAGAATATAGGGGCAAATTCTCAAAAAATTGCATTTTGTTTTGTCTCCACGCAAAAGTGTAGTCATCTTGAGAAAGTTTTAAGCTTTATGAGTGGGTTTATGTTACCTTATATGAGCCAATCTTGACTTCAAAGATATAAAAATAATTGGAGACCTCTCTCCTCGTGTTTCATTAAAGTTTGGTTGGTTAATCAATATCTACAGTATAACTGAACGCATTCTAATCTTAATTTTTAATCTCCTTATAGAGAACAAAGTCAATGTTTTCCAACACTGTTATACCTGTCATAAATCATTAATTGTTGTTGAATTTAACACCTCAACTATTCTTGTAAGTGGTTGAAAAGTTCACTGATAATTTAATGTGAGCATGTTCTCATTCGAGATAGACAACATGGGCAGAGATTAGGCCGAATGGTGAGTTACTGTAGGAGACTGTGCTGGAAACAAGATCAGATTATGGCAGTTTAAATCACAATAGCCCTCTTTTCCATGTGGATTATGCAGTGATGATTGTAGCTAATCCACGACCACAGAGCATGGATAATGAGAGTAACCAGTAAATAGCCTGCCAGAGTTTTGCATGAAACAATGGTTAATTATGCCGGTCATTAATAAAAAAACATTCTGAAGAGACCAGGGTTAATATCACACCCAGCAGCACAACCTTGTTAAACAAATAAACACAGAGCTCGTTTGACTGAGCAGAGATGGTGATTCTGGGCCAAAAAGCTGCACAGGTTTTGCTCTTTAAAAACCAGTGACTAATGACTTGTAAAGCAGTTGTTTTCAGTGTAACTGAATCGTTAGAATCAGTTCATTAAAACTATTTGGTCAGTACTTCTAAAAAAACAGCGGCAGTGTTTGTGACACCGCTCGCAATCAGCAGTGCTAAAAGCAGCCTGTTATTAGAGCACAGAGCTCGGGATGGAACGTGAAGAGAAAGAAGTTACAATAGGTAAGACGGTGCCAAATCATTGAGAGCTTTACAAACCAACAATGGCATTTTTTAGAGTAAATGTGTGACTTACAGTGGAATTAGTGTGAAGTCATGTATGAGAAAAGGTGAGGCTGAAAGTCGCATCATTGTCACTATCTGACTTCAGATGCCTCAATCAAGAGAAGCGGTTCCAGCCATTCTATGAGTTCAATAATTCAGCATAGGATGTTACAAAAATGTCAATGGCTGTTCATATGTCAAATATTTCCCCGGCACATAATGGAGTCTTTGTACTCTGGACATTTTCATGCCTTTGTAGCATGAAAAACAGCGAGGAGGAAAGTTGCAAATCTCTTAAGGATATAATCCATTTGCACTGATGCACTTTGACAGTGAGCTGACATTTCTCAAAAATAAAGTATCTCGGAATGACTTGAAATTTACCATCATAATAGTCGGCATCGCCCTGAACAAGGATCCGTTGAGAATATTTGCAAAACTTTTAAGGAATAATTTTAATGAATTTTTGAAATTCAGGAAATGTTACATTTGCCCTGATGCACTTTGACAGTGAGCTGACTTTCTTCTCAAAAATAAAAAGTATCTCGGAATGACTTGACATTTACCATCATAATAGTCGGCATCGCCCTGAACAAGGATCCGTTGAGAATATTTGCAAAACTTTTAAGGAATAATTTTAATGAATTTTTGAAATCCAGGAAATGATCCATTTGCCGTGATGCACTTTGACAGTGAGCTGACTTTCTTTACAAAAACAAAAAGTATCTCGGAATGACTTGAAATTCACCATCCTAATAGTCGGCATCGCCCTGAACAAGGATCCATTGAGAATATTTGCAAAACTTTTAAGGAATAATTTTAATGAATTTTTGAAATCCAGGAAATTATCCATTTGCCGTGATGCACTTTGACAGTGAGCTGACTTTCTTTACAAAAACAAAAAGTATCGCGGAATGACTTGAAATTTACCATCATAATAGCCGTTATCGCCCTGGACAAGGATCTGTTGAAAATATTTGAAAAACGCTTAAGGAATAATTTTTATGAATTTTTTAAATTTAAGAAATTATACATTTTCCCTGATGAACTTTGAGTGAGCTGACTTTCTTCACAAAAAAAATAAAGTATCTCGGAATGACTTGAAATTTACCATCATAATAGTCGGCATCGCCCTGAACAAGGATCCGTTGAAAATATTTGCAAACCTCTTAAGGAATAATTTTAATGAATTTTTGAAATTCAGGAAATTATCCATTTGCCCTGATGCACTTTGACAGTGAGCTGACTTTCTTCTCAAACTTTCTTCATAAAACAATTTCTTGCACACTGTTTGTATTCTTTTAGCCATTACGTTCCTTATCATGCATTACCATAACTGAAAAATCTTCTTCAATTCCCACTAAAGGAATACATACTTCCTACAGGCACTGCACTAGTATAACAAATGAACTGCTTGATCAGGAGCTGAACCAGGGACTCACTGCTCAGGGCATTTATTTATTTTTTACCCCTGTGGTTTGCATGCACCCCGGACCACCTGGCTATCAGGCTAGATTGCCCACAGCCAAGTTTGTTTCACGTAAACATGCTGCAATTTTAATGGCCACTAAAGTCCTTAGCGGGCTTCTTTTAGGGAGGCTTTCAGACCTCTGCTCCTTTTTAATCCGTCAAATTTGCCCTGCTTCGCCCATCCCCTCTCTCTCCTCACCTTACCGTCTTCTTTCACCCAAGGCCTGCTCATGCATGTTATCACTAAGCTGGCAGCAGTGGGAGGCTACAGAGGGATTTTTATACCCCAAATGCTCCCCTAGAGCAATCCTCCCCTCTCCTCTGGGAAAACTGTCTGAGCAGATTTCAAACAAGTGTGACAGGTTTGTATTTTGTCCCGCCACTGACTCCCACCTCTTTCCCATCTGAACCAAATTGTCATAACTAAATCCACAATCCTCCCGTCACCTGCTGCTCAGGGCCCCACACGATACCCCTGCAGTATTTGGTCAATTTGGGCCGCATCCCAAGTGGTATTCAAGGTTTCTGCCGTAACGATGCCGATGACGATGCATGAAAATCCTCAGTCCATGTTTAGCTTCCTCATCCCTCATACATTCTGTGTTGTCCCCACTTGACCACAATAGTCCACAATGTTGACCTCAAACTTAAACTTCATCATCATCTCTATTGTTTTTGATACACTGAGGTTGGAGTCACTGTTGATGAACAGGTGATGCAGGATCATGACCAGACTCCAGACCTTGGAGTAAAGACAAGAGGTCCATGACATCAGAAAACTTAACAAGAAAACATGCTCGCTGAGAAATCTGACACAACACACACACACACGCACGCATGCACACACACACAGCCCTGAGGTGAAACTGTGCCCGACACAATTATATTGGAGATTTGATCATTTACAATGACCTGCTGAACCTTTACACTAAGTAAGTTTAAACTCAAGTATACATATATATTTGACACCTTTTTCTGCTCTGCCGAGCCAATAAAGTTCTATTCTTTTCTATTCTATTCATGATTATTTAAGAACTGGTATGCCTTTAGAAAAGAATAGTAATCCTAGGCTTGCATGTTTGTTGTGTTCCTGTTCAGTCAGCCACATATACTATATGTTAATGGAAAGGAAAAGAAAGAAAAAAGGGACTGAAACAGATTGATATACAAGAAACCAGAAGTGCTTAAAAAATAGCAGTGGACTGATAATGACATGTTCCACATCTCATTATTAAACAAATACGACATTTACGTCATGAAGTCATTAAACTGGAAATCTTGAGCTCCCAAGAACATCAAATATTTGTCATTGTGCACTTTTTGCTTTGCTTTACTTTTATTCATCTGTCTTTTTGATGGACTGGCATTTAAATTCACTCTGAATGTTTTTCTTTTAACTGCTGTAAAAAAAATGTAAATATAGTTTTATTTTGCTTTTTTTTTTTTATCAGCAGGCCCTTTTTTTTGGGTTCTGGTGCACTTGCCTGGTTGTACTGTATATGCTGCTATGTGCTGTCTTCACTATGTTGCTCTTAAATAATAGCCCCTAATGGGACTATATGAATAGTTTGAAATGTATTGTATTTCAGTTGAATGGAAGTCACTGTTGGTTGCTTTGATTAAACGAGTGCTCCTCTTCTAAAACTGTTAAATGTCACCACGTTCATCGTTCTAGAAATTCAATCTAAATCACGGTAACTGCCTACATCCATGTACCAGAACCACACACACACTGGCAGCTCATTCATGTATGAAAGAGAGCGCTGTGATTTCTTATTTGATATGGACGTACATGAACATGGCTCAGAGTGCAGATGAGCAAGAGTTACCAGATGAGATGCAAGCAGATGGCTAAACAATAATTGCAGTGCCAAAGGCTGATGACTTGGCGTTTAGTTTGGCTTTCGCTTGTGAATTTATCATCAAAAATCTGGTCATTATAATTTCATGAAATTCAGTGATCCACAACAACCACATGCTGAGTTACTGCACTGGTGAACAAAAATAAGAATTAGTTGAGAAAAGCAGCAGCCTTGTGTTGGTTGCATGATTTGAACCAAAAAATAATCCCAATGCATTATCGTGTACACTGGTTTTGCACTTTGGTGTCCAGAGACACTACACATCTGTCGTCTGTCTTTCCACTCTAAGGCTGACTTTACACGACAACGATCTGAACACAAACCGCAAAAGTGGCGTTGCGTTCCCACTTTTTATTTCGCGTTTAGACGAGCGTCTTTGGGTGGAAATCTGCATGCACGCGGTGACGCAAAAGTGTGTGAAATTTTATGTAGTATGCATGCCAGGTGGCTAGGTGGAGCTGTGAAGCACTGTCATACAACAACACCAGGACCGCGCGCATGCGCTGAAACGACCTTCTACTTCTCTCTAGTAGCGCTGAGTAGCCCACAGTTGAAAACCAAAACATTAACTTGCCGTAATTGCCATGGATATATCCATGGATACTCCTGGATAGATATCAGAGCACCTAAAGCAACTTGAATGTCCGACTGATGGATATAATCCGACATGTTTGTTGTTGTTTGGCTGTACTGCACATGGATCTGACATCAACGCGTACAGGAGGATAGCCAGCGTGAGCAGCTCACAGCACACTTTTGCGTTTTCAACCCTTTAGATGGGAACGCGACAGCGGAGCGTTTTTAAGATTTACACTCTAGAGGTGGGTTCATTTTTTCGCGCTTTTAAGCCCCAAAAACGCCGCCGCCGTCTAAACGAAAGGCACATCTGATAAAATATTTTGTCGGTTTTACCCGGGAGCGTTGCCGTGTAAAGCCAGCCTTAGGTGATGACTATGTGGTGGTTTTACAACGGCTGTAAATGTATGTGCACTCTTAGAAATAAGGGTTCCAAAGAGTTCTTCTACAAGGGCTGAGGTTCTACCTGGAACCATTTGCTTCTGAAAAACCCTTTCCCGAAGAAAAGGTTTTTCAAAGGTTCTTGGTAACACTAAAGGTAAGTAAGAAGAGTAAGAACCATTTTGATCCAGAGAACCCTTTAAAACCCATTTCCTGAATAAGTGGTTTTGAAGGGGTTCTTGGTGGAACCCTCCAAAAGGGTTCCAGGTGGAACCTTTATAAAAAGGGTTCTCCTAAGAGGACAAGCTGAAGAACCTTATATGGTTCTACTTAGCACTTTTATTTCTAAGAGTGTGGTGTAAAAACACTGCGAGTCACCTGTGGTAGAGGGTGTGATGGTGCTGTCGTCCCACTTTAAGGAGACTCACATTGACTTTACAGTTTATGAAAAGCATTTTTGAAACAAGCGATTATCATAAGTTGCTGAGAGGTGACAGGTTTCCAGTCTGAGGTGCAGAAATCTGTGGCCATGACCTCTTGTTATTGAGGAAACACGGACAGTTTGTTCCTCTCAGTACAAGATAGGAGCTAGACGGGCACTGCATCAGCATGTTCATGTTTGAAGTTGCATGAGGCATTAAAGCATGTAAAAAAAAAAAGTTGGTTCAGCCTTGCTGAGAGAAAGAGGTGTGGAAAACAGAATGAAAATTCAGTCAAGTCACTAAAAACAATGCCATTTTAAACACTGCAGGAGATGCTTTTTCCAGCCTCTTATTGTCACGTACGTTTTTTAAATAAGGGCCATATTAATGTGGAAGTTATTCATATTCATTATTTTTCTACAACTTTATGCTTCACATAAAGGTTGCAGATCCAAGCTGACATAGGCGAGTTCACCCTGGATCTGAACCGGTGACCTTCTTGCTGCGAGGCCACAAATGTTAACCATTGCATCACTGTGTGACCCTTGCAGAGTATTTACAAGTATTATTGGGGCATGCTACTTGTGATACATTGTTACATTACACATGAAAATGTACTTTTTCCACATAGCACCTCGCCCTCAATATATCTCACCAGCAGCCACTAATTAAAACACACTAAATCACCTGATTAGAGCTAAAAACAACACACATCCTGTTTCTCCTCATAGCATTGCACAAAAACAGAGTCTGTCTCCTGGTGATAATTTTCCCTCAAATACGTGTGAACTATATCACTTAAGAAAGTTTGATATCATATGATATGTACGAAGTATAATTGAAACACATTTTTCCTGGGAGACCAAAAACTCAACCGCCAAAGCCGTTACTGCTCTGTATGGCTGTTTAAACTGTGGTGGGATGTGGTAATAGAGCAGAAGATCAAGTTCTGAACAACTTCCAGCATCAAGGCACAGTGAACAAGGTGAGGTCATCACTGAGGGAGCGGGGGGCGGGGGGGGGGGGGGGGGGGGGGGGGGGGACTGAATTCTAATCACAACAATAAGGTCAAGTGAATAATCCCTGTCCACTGAAATGTCATTGTTTCCCTGCTCCGCCACGTCGTCCCCCATGCACAGCATCACAACAACCCGCTATTGATCACTCACTAATTAGAAATGGGTGAGGCCTGTCGTGAGCTGTAAAGGATACAAGGGTCGTACACACTTGGACGAGACGACACACGCACACAGACACACACACACACACACACACATTGGTTTCCATGAGTTCAGAGGACATTACATTGACTTAAATTCATTTCATAACCTGGCTTTATCCTAATCCTGCTCTGATTTAGACTAACTAATGTCTTCACCTTTAAATGTAGTCATTTACATTATGAGGACTTGTGGACCTCCAAGCAATATCAACTTAAAATGTGTTATTTATATATGTTTTTTTTCAATTAATGGATTCACTTTGCAGCATAAATACATTTTGTATTATGAACTACATATTGTTAACACTTTTATTTTGAAATTCAACTATTGGCACACATATTGTTATTTGCAATATCACAATGGAATATTATAAATAATATATTTTTAAGATCATATCACCCACCTCTTATGAATAGTTGCTTTTTTTTTCACTTGACCGGGCCCCTCCTGACAAGACTAGGTGCTCAGTGGCCGCCCAGGTCATTTGAGTTTGAGACCCTTGGTGTAAACAGATTTAGGTTCCCAAAACATAAGGAATACCAGGTACACACACACATGCAGTAAACTGAGTTGGGTCTCCATGATTTCAAAGGACAGGTAATTTCCTTAACCTTAATAACTAACTACTACCACTTGCCTAATACCTGGAAAACACACACACAAGCACACACATTGAAAAAACAAGTTAAATATAGATTATTACCTCACACACACACACACACACACACGAGCCCACGCGACTGACTTGTTTATCTTCCATAGACTCTCCTGAGGCAGGAAGTCAGCTGAGTAATCTCACTATCTCACTCTGACCCGATCACAGCCGGAGAGAGGAACAGGTAATGGGATCGGAAGACGAAAATGAACAAGCTAACACAACGGCTAACACAATATGTGCTCAAAATGAAAGACAGTAAGCAGGGGAAACCGCGCCGTTACGTTTGGATCAGTGGCGCTCCTGGGAAAGATTAGGATGTGACTAACTAACTTACAGCGGTGAGAAATCGGGACTATGGATTTTCAGCAGACTAATTAAACTAACGGAAGTGAACTGCTGACCTCAGCGCGACATATATATATATGTGTGTACTTTGCTTTATTTGTTGAAACCAAATACAATATTTATGTTTGTTTGTTATTGCATGAGCTGTGAGTTTCCAAGGTTTCTTGCACGCCGTAGAAGTCAATGTCGATTGACTTCTGAATGTTTGTTCACACAGCAACACGGGAGTATTATTTTCCCCAAGTTAAACTAGTTCCCCGGTGTCCTTGTGAACATGTCTGTAACATGCTTTGGTCAAAATACCATAAGGATGTTCAGAACACTCAGTTTAGTAGTATCTCTTTTAAAAAAAACCTTAAAAAAAAGTAAAATGAAACAGGAAATGATATCCGCCACAGAGGCTACTGGGAGCTAACAGCAGTTAGCATTTGGAAAAGTGATCATTTGCAGGCTCTAGCAGGCACATTGCCGTCATATATAACATGTATCCACTGGACAGATAAATCCTCTGAGGCTGGAAGTTTGTGTAGAACTCTGTGCTGCACTGTGGAGCCAAGAATATAACTTTTCGCGAACTTCCGGTTTTCGGATACCGTTGCCCTCGCCAGCACTCTCGCGTGTTTTTTTTACGGACAAAGCGGAGCTCGGCGAGACAACGATTCCAGGAATTTAGCACATTGTGACGTCCCAGTGAGCGCGGAAATCAACATTGCGTGTTTTATCTCCTGTACTTAGACTGAGGAGGACCACAAAAACACGAGTGAGTCATCTTTTTTCACACTGATAGGACCTTCAGACTCCCAAATATAAGGATTTAAATGATTAAAAAGTTGATTTTGCCTAATATCCCATTTCATAGGGAACAATGTTTAAATAAATGGAAAAAATGAATACATTAAATGCAAATTCAATTACTTTTGTAAGCCTCCAATTCACATAAACCCAGTCTGCATGCCTGTCCAGAGAACACCATGTGCAGAACATATGAACACCACAGAGACGAGCCCCGTTCAAAGGTTTTCTGGATTTGTGCATTTAATTTTACACAAAACACCTCCAAAGCCCATGAATTCACAAGTGCGATTCAGAGGTGAAGTGAATTCAGAATGGTCTGTTTTTTACAGTTTCAGAATTTTAAGCACTTAGGATTGAATATTCTCTACTAAACAGCATCCACGGAATCAGACTGGACATTCATGTTTAACAGACCGGCTCACTGATGTTTTAAACTTTTTTTTTACTAACATTGTCTAGAGTAGAAACCTAACACTTCTCCTCCTATCTCGCCATCGCAATATCAGCGTGTGATACAATTGTGATGAGATGGACTTGGATATCACCAGTTCATCACAGTGATGCAGAAATCTAATTTGCTTCATTGGCCGGGAAAAGCTAAAGGCCCAAACAAAGCTTAAAATGCTAAAACAACAAAGACGGAGAGACAAAGGCATGCATCGCCACTTGTAAACGTGTGAGGAAACACAACTCTGCAACGAAAGCCTTGTCAGAACAGATAGGAACTGCTGCACAAAACCAGGGTAGTATCACCTTGGGAGAAGAAGCACATACAAAAGACAGGTAGGGAAAAAAAACAGAAGGAGAAGACAAAAGAGGAGAAAAGAACAGTTCTTGAAAGCAAAATGTAAAAGTGGAGAAGGGAGTTAAAGAGGCAGAGTCTCCTCCTTCCTTTCAAACACTTGAAAGAGCAGTTTGATTTGGTGTTGGATTTAAAGGCGCCATATGTAAGAATGTGGCCAAAAACGGTTACTACATTCAAATTCAAAACACCGAGGTCTTTTAGGTTTCGTTTTCTGACGTATACCTGGCAACCCGTGGTTGCTCGGCAGCTGAGACTCTACTGACTGCAATGATTGGTAGACGGCGGTAGGTGGCGCCACATGCCAAAACATGATTTCAAAACATTTTGCAGTCTGCAAAATATTTTTTTTAATGCAAATATTTTGTCTGTACTGTTGTTGTTGGTGAGTTCAGTTTGTTATATGAACATTATTCCTGAGTCTCTGTGACATATTAGGAGGATTTTATGGCCAGTTGATTTAGATTTATTACATAATGCACCTTTAATTTGAACAAAATCAGGGATGTACCAGTATTATGTATCAGTCCTATACTTGTCACATGTACTCATACTCATAATGCTCCCCTCAGCAGAGCACATATTGACGCTGCCGCTTAAATTTCACACTAACGTTATAATATCAACAGGCTTGGTGTTTTCTCTCATATCCAGTCCAGTGTGTGTCTGAAGAGCACCGACTCATATTTTGTGTGCACAAGAGAATATCTCCGTTTGTACTGGTGTTGATTTTTTTTTTTAGTCTGGAGTGTTTGTTTCGAGTGAGAAGCACACTGTCTTTTTACTGTCACAATAAATGACATCATTTAGTAGACTTTAAAGGGGAAATAAGTAGTTTATAGTGCCATCTAGAGTAGAGGCTGAAATTTACAACAAAGAACTGCTCCTCTGCTCACCCCCTCCCTTCCCTGAGCGCTACGGTATCCTCAGCCGGTCAAATGTCGTCCTCGTCGTCTTTCTCCGTGTCAGCAGATGAGGTTCGTGAGGCGAGGGAGAGGGCGAGCTACCGCGGCCGTAGCAGACGAAGCGGAGCGAGAGGAGGCGGGACTTCTGCTACAAGTAAAGAGATGCTTGATTTGTTCTCTCGCGTTTGTCCTTACAGGCTCCGGTAGAAACATGGCGTCTCGCTGCTAACAGTGGCTATGCAACCGCGGTCATGTTATTTAACATGACTTTTTGAAACACTACGAAAATGAAACAAAAACTATTATACAGCGACTTGACAATGCAGGAGCACATAATATGTATAAAAAAGTGGATTTTGGGTTATATAAACCCATAAATACTACATATTGTACCTTTAACTGTGAAAACTTACTATTTAGTAAAATACTTTGTGTTGTATGTAGATGTGAGTATTACAGGAAAACTAATAATACTGTATGACATTGCTACTCTGAGATCACAGCTTACAGTAAGTTACACTAAAATGATAGCATAAACTATTGTGACATAGTCATTTACTGTAAATACACACCATTTGTGGTGAAAGTTATGCAACTACAGTGGCCAGTAGTTGACTGTGAGTGTGCAGTCAAATATTCCACATGCACACGGAGTTTAAATCAACTGTTAATAAAACATTATAATGGCTCTGTATAAAGTTTATGACATAAACTGTGTCTGTCTCTAACTGGGGAGGTTATTGTTGTTGTTTTTTTGTGTACCAGTTTAGTAAATCATTGTTTTGCTTTGCTTGTGTTTTTAAACAGAAACTCTACTGACTTCTAAGATTTTACTGAGGTATAAACCAGTCAACTGAACGCGGGCTATTGTCTGGTTTATTTTCAAGTGGGGTTTTATGTTTTGTTTTTTTGCTGTGTTTAAAGGGTGCTGCAGAAAAACAACCATCTTGCACACATGCTTCCACTTTCTTCCTTCAGTTTGAATCATACACAATGAGGCAAAAGTTTGAGTGTAAAACACTATTAAAGGGACACTGCGTAGTATTTATGGGTTTATATGACCCAAAATCCACTTTTTTATACATATTATGTGCTCCTGCATTGTCTTTTCGCTGTATCATGTAAAATAACACGGTCGCGGGCCGATGTTGCATAGCCACTGTTAGCAGCGAGAGGCCATGTTTCTACGGGAGCCTGTATAGACAAACCCGAGAGAACAAATCAAGCGTTGCTTTACTTGTAGCGGAAGTCCCGCCTCCACTGATAGGAGAGAGCAGATACGATATACAAAAGACACACTTCTTCACATCTGAATAAATACTAGAACCTCTTCTGCTGACACGGAGAAAGACGCCGAGGACGACATTTGACCGGCTGAGGATACCGTAGCGCTCAGGGAAGGGAGGGGGTGAGCAGGGGAGCAGTTCGTTGTAGCCTGTCCTCTAGATGTGACTATAAGCTACTTACTTCACCTTTAAGATGGAATAGGATTATGGTCGCAATCGCTTTTGCAGCAAGAAGACCCGGGTTCTTCCCGCGTGTGTGTGGGTTTTCCCCGGGTTCTCCAGTCCAAAAACATGCAGATTTGTGGATTAAGCAAATTGGTCACTCGATGATCGTAGGTGTGAGTGTGAGAGTCAATGGCTGCTTGTCTCCATGTGTCCCTGTGACCCCGCCTTTCGCCCTATGTCAGCTGGGATTGGCACCAGTGCCTCACGTGGAGGATAAAGCGGTCGATGGATGGATGGACTTGATTCAACTGCACAATGTAACCTAATCCCTCTTTAATCCCGACCTGTATTCCAGGGCTCCTACGGTGAGAAGACAGTCGTTTAACTTTTTAATGAATTGCAAATAAATCTATAACTTGATAAAGCGGTCTTTAACTAAATCGTATTCAAAGATGTATTTTATACTGAACAGACAGAAATATATCAACAAGAAAAAAAAAAAAAAAAAAAAGGGCAGTGTAAGGAGTCTTAATGTGCACAAATCGACATTATGGTATTCTATGAAGCTGTGATTGATGAGCCCGGCTCTGTTGACATTATTAAACTGATTCAACTCATTAACATTTTAACTACCTGGCTGCTTTGACCAGAAGGGCAAAGCAAAGCAAAAAAATGTGCTAATGCAATGCAAAGATATTACACCGTTTTATTCCGGCCTGACACATTTTTATCATCCAGAATGTGACATGATGTGCTAGATTTTGATGTTATCATCAATGTATGTTTTACAGCTTCATCTCTCTCACCTCACCCTCGATTCTTCTGTCTCACCTCCTTTCAATTACCCCGAGTGTGGTTTTACAATATACACACACACATACACACACACACACACGCTCGCATGCGACACAGTGTGCTGACTAAGGCGTGCATTATGTATGCATCCGTCCTCAGAGGATCGCAAACAGCTTATTGCTCATAAAACGCAGTCAGGCTTTCAAACCTCCAAGCCTATATAGACGCACACCTACACGGGGCGTGTTTTTTCATTCAAATCATTATCGTTCCAGCGCAATCTAAAACTGTTTGGAGGCAGAGAGACGCCCGTGTGTGTGTGTGTGTGTGTGTGTGTGCTGTGAAATCTGGCCTCCAGAACTGAGAGAAACACAAAAAGCGGTGGCAATTGTTCTAACACTCAGTGCAGTCACACCACCCCCGTATGCTTCTGCCGCTCTAACAAAAACGGATAGGTAGATTAGTTTTGCACTTGACTGGCTCTGTCTGGCAGCCTGTCTGGATGTCACATGCTGTCGACAAGGCCACCACTTCTCCAGGTCTGGTCACAGTATCACAGACTCATTTGATGTGATGCATCCTATTCTGACTCTTGCTTTATGCAAACCGGGCCAACGAGAATACATAAATTCACATTTTAGGCAACCATAGACGCCTCTGCGGCTATATAAAGGTGTAAGTAGTAATAAAAGGTTTTTCATATGGATAAAACAAGGAGTAGGAAAGATAGGAGAGATATGAGGACAAGCAGATTCAGGCAGGGGTCATGGATATCAATGGAATGATTGACGGTCATTGTAATCTTGCAAAAATGTTTAATCATTAATAAGGATGAAGCACCACAGCAGTTCAATCACCCTGTCAAAACAGCCCTGTTCAGAACGTTCTGTTTAGCAGTATCTCTTGCAAAAAAAAGTAAAACCAAACTTCAGGAACAGGAAATGACATCAGCCACAGAGGCTACTGAGAGCTAACAGCAGTTAGCATTTGGAAAAGTGATCATTTGCAGGCTCATTGCCGTCATATATAACATGTATCCACTGGACAGATAAATCCTCTGAGGCTGGAAGTTTGTGTAGAACTCTGTGCTGCTCTGTGGAGCCAAGAATAGAACTTTTCGTGGAAAATGTTGGTATGGATTTTTTGTGTGTGCTTATTTTAACTATTAACAAGTTCAAACATATTTAATAAAACTTTTTGAATTTTTGTCTCAATGTCAAAACACAGGGCAAAAAAAAATGGATACAGGGATTTTTGGTCACAAAGACACTGATTCGCTGGCTTCCTGCAACAACGCGAGTGAAATGACCATCATCACCACATGGTGGCTTTGACCTGCAATTTCTCAGATTTCAGAAACCGTTGAAATGTTGCTGCTAGCTCAAACCGTAATTACAGTAACGCAGAGTGTCGTCTGCGATATGCTCTGTGTTAAGGGGTTAAACAGTTAGCTTGGTATCAATCTGTATTAGTGACAATCAATGCTTGTCCTTTTCAGAAACGTCCACTGTCGAATATCATCGCATCTTACTCCTCTCGAAGTTAACTGGAAAAGAAATGTGATGAAATGAGTGGAGAAATAGAGAAAATATAGCTACTTCCATACAGAGCATGACGGATTAGTTGGTGAAAATCATTAGAGAAAAAAAAAAAACGCACACTAAAACTCCTTTTGCCTTTGAGGCGAACACTTTTTCATTCATTCCCTTCAGTGAAGTCCAGAAATGTTTAGAATCAATGCCAAATGATGTTAAATGCTGCCTCGGAGGCTCGTGGTGGCCTAAGACTTTCACAAGAAACTTTTTATGGAGGTTCTCTTTAATCTGCCACCAACCTTGACCAATAAGTTCAAGATTATGTCTAATCTTGTACATCACAATACAAACATTATACAAATTTGAATGAATGAATGAATGAATGAATGAATGAATGAATGAATATGAGTAAATATTAAAGAGAATAGAAAAAAGAGCTGGTGAAAAGAATCACAATCTATCTGTAAAGCCAGTTGCGTCGGCGTGTCTGTCTGTGTCTTCATTTTCAATTAGCATTAGCGTAGCTAGCTGTTTTGTGACTGTCAGTTATACTGAAACGACGAGGTGTCCTTACACCAATACGCAAGCACATATTTATTTTTGCATTAGCATGCTACTACTTTGCGGCCAACTCGGCAAACCTGTTTCCAAAGGTAAGCTAGCGAGGCTATGATTAGCATTAGCGTAGGGCTAACATAATACAAACACTGTGCAACCTCATTACGCACAACGCAAATGTTTTCATTTTTGATTAGCATTAGCGTAGCTAGCTGTTTTGTGACTGTCAGCCACGATATATGACCTAAACATGACCCAGTATACTGTATCTATCAAGTCTCTCTCTCTTTGTCTGTTTGTCTCAGTCCTGACCAGTGCAGACTTGGGGAAGCTGTGGCCCAGTAAACACTGGTGAGTATTTCAGTGTCTTGTTTCCGTTCTAAGATTAGTCAGACATGTGTCTGAAGCAGTGACCCACTGCCATGTTTCTTGCCTTCAGCTCACACACATCAGGACCTCAGGACTCAGATTCACACCATGCACGTAGTCCTTCTTGAACTCCACTGAGGTCATTTCACATCCAGATCCTCTCCAGTTTCACTCCTCAGGTCTATAAGTGTCCCTTCTCTTGCCCCTAAATAACTTTTTTTTTTTTTTTTTTAGCCCCAGGGCACACAACAGGCTGCTGGGTTGTCAGGCAATTAAGCCCTCAGAGATGGGAGGGATGACAACTTATGTCCCCTCAGGTATTAGCAAAGGACAGAAGACGAGATAGCAAGGCAAAATGCAGGAATGCAAAAGCAAATAAAGACACAAGAGAGCGAAGAAGTGAGAGGAGTTATGGTCCGTGATGTGATTTGATCCCACAAAGTAAAACAGAGGGTGGATGAAGACTGAAAGGAGAGTCCTAAACCATCTTTCCCCACCGCCCCCCAATCCCCCTTTTCCCTCAACGTGATATATTCTCTGGCTGTCCCAGGAGATATTGAGCACATACAAGTGATATTGTTCACTTTAATGCCATCCCATCTACTACAACTCCCTGATGAGAAAAGCAACCGTGAAACTTTATGGTGGGAGGAAAGAAGAATGCTGTCAGCTGCGCTGGCTGTCACAGGTCTCGGTTCAGTTAAATGCATACTGTTGACTCAGGGCTCCCTCATAAGACCTCAGATAAATAACTGGATAAATCATGCTCTTTCATATGAGACTTATTTTTGGCCTTGGGATGAGGATAAATCAAGAGAAGTAGGTTGAGTCGGTCATTTTTGAGTTTTCTTAGTGTGTTTGAATTAATGTAATAATAAAGATTGAAAGCATTACGTAAGAGTCTGTGGTGCATCGTCATTAACCCTCATTCAGATATCTTGTAAGTGGAATAGAGACACAATATATGACACAATGCATATATATGTGTGTGTGTGTGTGTGTGTCATTTGCCTGTAGCCTCAGTGCTGGCCGGCCTCTCTCCTGGGCCCATCTGTGTAACCATAGTGATTGAGCAGTCTTCATCGCTGTGTGTTAATCGAGTCTTCCCTGTGGGCTGAAAAGTGTGTGTGTGTGTGTGTGTCTATATGTGTGTGTTTGTCTGTGTATATGCAATAGCACAGAATTTGGTGATGCACTCAGAATAAGAGCTCATTAATTTCACTTAAACTGCTGCTGGCTAACACCCACTGTCTGGAGGATATTTTAGAAAAGGTGGTGTGTGTGTGTGTGTTTGTGTGTGTGTGTGTGTGTGTGTGTGCGAGTGGTTATTGGTAGATCTGCATCACTAGTCGAGGATGTGAAGACGTGTGCACGGCGGCAGCTGCTGGTTAAATTGAGCCCGGGCAACGTGACCCGTAAACAGAAGCGCGCACGAAAACACTCACATTCAAGCTTAGCTCAGGTTATTTAGGGACACGTGTGAGGTTTGAAAAGGACGACTTGTGCCTTCTAAATGTATATATGTGTGTGTGTGTGTGTATGCACACGTGCATATGCTAGATAAGCCTGCGCCTAGCACTTTCACAGTAGCATAGGAGGCAAATAATTCAGATTTCAGATGGGGGAGTGGGTGAATTTATATACATATATATGCTCTGTATATACTTTATATTTGTGTCGGCGTGCTCTTTGACAAGATTCCACACGTCAGTCAGGCATTACTGCAGACGGGCTGCTAAAGTGGGGTCCAAAATTTCGAAGACCACTTCTCTATTCGCTCAAATGGGAACTTGTATTCACCTAAATGTGAAAGATTAATGTCCCTGATATTGCAGTGCAGACAGGAGCAGGCCGCTGTGTGGATGCTGTCAGTTCTGTTGCAGCAGAATTAATGGACAGGTCCATCTCTGCCTCACGTCTGTCCGTCTCCCTTCCTTAAGGCTGTCTTTAACTATGGAGACGCGGAGATGCGGCGTTGTTCCTGTTAACCCTACCTCCTCCTCTACGAGTTTTTACGAGGTTCTCAAACTGTGGTGGTACTTGGAAGGAAAATCAGAAATAGTGTTCTACTGTGTAGACAAGGGTATGAGATCGCAGTGGAGCTCAGGAATTTTGAGTGTCGAAAATACCTAATTGCTAATAATAGCCAGTGCTGGGCACTTGAACGGTGTTTACACATTAACGCATGACTCGTTTCCACGACGACTGACGACTGAAAAAGACGCGCGCGACGTCAATGTTTTCGTGCCGCGGCACCGGAGTCCAGGCACCGTTTACCAGTTAGACACATTAGCTGCGTTAGCTCCTTTATCGCTGTTAGCGCGCCTAAAACTGTAGCGGTCTGCTTATTAAACGACAAGAGCAGCGCTACAGATAACCAGCGTACCTGTGTACTGCGTAGGTGTGCCTCTGTTTTTAAAGTTTAGCACTACTTTAGAGACTCATTTTAACAATCTGAACAAAAAGCGTAAACATGACGTCATGCGAGTTTCGTCATGGAAAGCGTCACGTGTTGATGTGCGTTTGCATTAACGTTGACGTTAAAGTGCCAAGCACTACAAATTACTCCTTTCATGGATCATCCAGGTGAACTGTACTCACACAGCAGTAGTTTGACGCCACAGTGGCAGCTTTTTTGCTCAAAGGTTCCTCTGGAGCAGGGGCGTCAAACTCGCTGTAAGTCAGGGGCCACATACAGAGCAGTGTGATAATAGCAGTAAAATAATAGCATAAGCAGAACATATGGGCCGAGTTTGACGCGGCTAGCTCAAATGTGCTAGGATGAGTTCGGTGAAATACCGAGACTAGCCATTTTTGTATTTTCCAATATGGCCGACTTCTGGGTGGGCGTAGCTAATAGAAGAATGTGTGCCTGTGATGGACTGACGTTCTGTCCGGGGCGAGTGTCCCCCACCTATCGCCCCTTTAAGTGAGATTGGCACAGCGCCCCCTGTGACCCTCATGTGGAGGATAAAGTGGTAGAAGATGGATGGATAAATATTAATAAGAGGCACATTATCTCTCGCTTAATCTTAATCGAATTTCGCTATACCAGTGTGTGAAGTATAATGTGTGGAAGAGGAGGAGGATGATGAGAGAGCAGATTATCTTATTGGGAATAACAATAATAAAAAAAAAACTTTTCCTAACTTATTTACACCACTGTATTTTAAAGTTTAATGGTGTTACTCCGAGAGCTCAATATTTTCTCAGGCGGTGCTCGGTAGAGAAAGTTTGAGGTGCGCTGTAATAGCGTATGCCTAAGAAAGTGCTACTCCACCTGCAGACTAACTTCAGAGCCCTCGAGTGAGGAAGGTGCGGAGAGGTTTTTTTTTATCAAGGAAGACAATCTGCTTGACGCTCCATGTTCCAGCTCACTGCGTTTTCTTTGAACCCACCGACCAACTCACGTCGTCCTCCGCTCTCCTTCCATCCATCTGCAGCTCTTTTTCGGAAAACCTTGAAACCTTTTTCTTCTTTACTTTTTTGTGCTTTCATTGCCCTTCCTTGAAAGTTACCGCCTGTCCCCCCCCCAGAGGTCTGTAACTGGGAAATGATGGACAGCTCTGCCAGTCTCAGGGCACCACGCAGACATATTTTGTATGCCAGTATGTGAGCTCGTCAGACAAAGCACGATTTGCCCATCCTTGCTTCGTTTACATCCAATTACGGAAGTACATGATTATGCGTGTAGAGAGATGAGTGCATGTTTGTGTACAAACTAACATAGCAAAGGCAAAAAAATTGCATCTCACTCTCTCAGTCCCTCTGTGTGTTTATGGGTGTGGATGTGTTTCTTTGACAGGTTGCAGAACTCGCAACTATGTCTAAATCAGATCATAGCTCTGGACGCCGAGTTCTTCAGTCAAAAACTCAAACAGATTCAGAGACCGAGAGCGAGAGGAAGACAGGGGAGAAATCAAGACAATCCGAGAGGGAGTTTTATAAAAAGAAAACAGAGAGAATATATAACATTTATCATATTTATTGTGAAAGCTGACATACAGCCCGCCACAGAATATGCTCAACTGTTCACATGAGGCTGAGCAGAGTGCACAAAAAAAAAGAAGCTGTCTGGAGGAGCTACCCGACAAATCAGTCATCCTTGGACCATAGGGATAGAACCTCACTGGCAGCAAACTGCCTGACATATCAGTCATTCCACTCCACCGGGACATGGACTACACAGGAAGACACAGGTGGCCGAGAGGCACAGGCTTCCAGGTTCAGTGCACAAGGAGAGGTCGCCAACAAAAAAAAACACTACCTGACCCATCCGTCAAACAGGGGGATGTAAAGTTGAACACTAAATATTTCCGCGCAAAACTGACAGAAAGATACACAAAGGACAGCCTGAAATTGAAAGCGTCTGACAGGGCAATCCATCTCACATTTACCAAACACACTCAAACACAAAGAAATGTCGATCTGCATGTGCACATAGCGTCGCGCAGTTAGGCCGCCGTACGCCGTCTGGCTCTTCTAAAACAGTGGACCTGAGGGAAATTAAACATTATGACTAATCTCACTACCTATTTCCAACAAATTCCCATGACCTGATATGAGAGTTTTAATATGCGTTTATACGCGACAAAGAAAAAGACATGTATATGCTCTGTGAGTGTATATGAATATGTATTGTATTAACAGATGGGCTGGCAGGAGAGCAGGGGTTCACACACCATGTCTCGATACTAGAATATGAATTTGCATCACACTGACACATCCAGACCAATGTATGTGTGAGCATCTGTTTGAAAATCTGATGAAGAAATCAAACGAATGAATGACAAGTTTGACGCCACAGTGGCAGCTTTCTTGCTCAAAGGTTCCTCCTGGAGCAGGGGAGTCAAACTCGCTGTAAGTCAGGGGCCACATACAGAGCAGTCTGATCCAGTAAAATAATAGCATAACTAGAACATATGGGCCGAGTTTGACGCGGCTAGCTCAAATGTGCTAGGATGAGTTATTTGAAATGCCTAGACTAGCCATTTTTTGTTTTTCCAATATGGCTGACTTCCGGGTGGGCGGAGCTGATAGAAGTACATTAGAAATTTGTTTGGACTCATGGGAATCAACAAGTTCACCGACAGGTGAATAATGATGAGGACAAGTGATCGATGAGGACAGGTGATTGATGGGGACAGGTGAATTATGAGGACAGGTGAATTTTGAGGACAGGTGAATGATGATGACGACAGGTGAATGATGAGGATAGGTGAATGATGAAGAGGACAGGTGAATGATGATGAGGACAGGTGAAGGATGAGGACAGGTGAACGATGAGGACAAGGGGAATGATGATGAGGACAGGTGAATGATGATGACAGGTGAATGATGATGAGGACAGGTGAATGATGATGACAGTTGAATGATGATGAGGACAGGTGAATGATGGGGACAGGTGAATGATGATGAGGACAGGTGAATGATGATGACAGGTGAATGATGATGAGGACAGGTGAATGATGGGGACAGGTGAATGATGATGAGGACAGGTGAATTATGAGGACAGGTGAAGGATGAGGACAGGTGAATGATTAGGGCAAGGGGAACGATGATGAGGACAGGTGAATGATGATGACAGGTGAATGATGATGAGGACAGGTGTATGATGAGGATAGGTGAATGATGAAGAGGACAGGTGAATGATGATGAGGACAGGTGAAGGATGAGGACAGGTGAACGATGAGGACAAGGGGAATGATGATGAGGACAGGTGAATGATGATGACAGGTGAATGATGATGAGGACAGGTGAATGATGATGACAGTTGAATGATGATGAGGACAGGTAAATGATGGGGACAGGTGAATGATGATGAGGACAGGTGAATGATGATGACAGGTGAATGATGATGAGGACAGGTGAATGATGGGGACAGGTGAATGATGATGAGGACAGGTGAATTATGAGGACAGGTGAAGGATGAGGACAGGTGAATGATGAGGACAAGGGGAACGATGATGAGGACAGGTGAATGATGATGAGGACAGGTGAATGAGGATGACAGGTGAATGATGATGACGACAGGTGAATGATGAGGCCAGGTGAACGATATTGAGGACAGGTAAATGATGAGAACAGGTGAATGGGAAAAAGGGTTTTTCAGAAGCAAATTGTTCCTGGTAGAACCTCAGCCCTTGTAGAAGAACCCTTTTAGAACCCTTATTTCTAAGAGTGTGGGCACTTTGTGTTTTCAGTCATACACCAACCTGTTTGCTATGTCGAATGGCATTGGGGCGAGACGAGCTCTAAACACCACCACTATACAGAGAAACACACACACACAGAGAGTTGTGTGGGAACTATTAGGCTTCATCAGCACTGTAGGAACTCATTTGACAATAGTTTGAATGTAACTGATATTGGCCAGGACCCTATTATAAAAATCCAGGTTAAATAAAATAAAAAATGTGAGTCTGAATGGGAGTAAGTGACGGACAGAGAGGCCGAGAGAGAAAGGGGAACAATGATGAGTATGGCTGTGCTGTGTTAATAGTTCTGCCCCGGCTGGCCATCTCTCCACGCCGTGCCTCGCCTCTGTGATTTAAGGGCTATTTGGAGATAGCCGGGCTACTGAATGTACACAATCCCTCAAACCTGCAGAGAGCCAGAGAGAAAGGCTTGAGGTATGGGGCGAGATAGGTGGGGCACGGACTATTCCTTACACAACCCATGAGAGTAAAAAAAAAAAAAAAGAAAAGAAAATGGATCCACTGGTGGGGAAGAGGGAACGGCAGAGGGGAGAAGTGACCAGGAGGAGGGGAAATTAGCGAGGAAAGGTGATGAATGGAGTGAGGTGAAAAGACTCAGAGCAGAGAAACAGATGAGACAGCAGGGGGACGACTGAGTGAGTGAGTGAAGCGAGGGAGGGAATGAAGGCAGAGAACAACGGAGAAGAGATGAATGAAGGATAACGGGGCCACTGCTTTTATCTGTGCAACAGAGCACATGCACGTTTACTCGGATTTAATAGGGCCATAGATAGTCAACTGTTTTCTCGGTTCTCATCTGTGCTCGAACTATTGATTTGCAGCGATAGATCTGTACAAAAAAAATAAGAAATAGATGCGGTTAGCAGCAGGAAGAAGGTTTTCAAATCAGGTCAATGATATTATGACGTATCAATCAATCATTGTAGACGTGGTCAGAGACGACCTGCTAAAAGTCTAAACCGATCATAAGAGTGGAGAAAAAAGGTGATTTTGAGTGTGACTTGATTATTGGTACCAAACAGTTTGGACTGTCTATTTCAGCAGCTACTGATCAATTGGGATTTTCATGCACAACCATCTCTACACTTGACAATGGTCAAAAAAATTGTGGGAAAAAATCCAGATAGCAGCAATTTTAACTGGGAAAAAAATAAAAGTCTTGCTGATGCCAGAGGTCAGAGGAGAATGACCAGACTGGTTCAAAGTGACAGAAAGGCAACAGGAACTCAAATGACCACTGGTTACAGAGCACGCCACGTACAACCCCTACGAGACTGCTCAATTGGGCCGGTCCATACGAAACCAGCTGCAGAGTTTCGAGTGGACATGTGTGCGTTGAAATTTAGAGAAGAAGAGTCGATGGCAGAAGCTTAGAAAGAGACTGGAGGGAGCGGGAGAAGGCAAGGCTTGAGAAAAAAGATGGCGTTGGAGGATGATGTTTAACGCACTACATAACCCACAAATCGAGGTTAAGAGAAACGATGATGAGGCGGCTAATTCTGATGAAATGTCGTGTGGTCAATCCGTCAGTGAAATGTCAAGTCCAATTTCTTTTGGACAGTCGCAAAACCTCAAAAGATAGATAGATAGATAGATAGATAGATAGATAGATAGATAGATAGATAGATAGATAGATAGATAGATAGATAGATAGATAGATAGATAGATAGATAGATAGATAGATAGATAGATAGATAGATAGATAATAAGGTCATAAGTAAGTGAATGAATCTACTTCATAAATTTCTCTCATTCTTCGCCCCGAGTCACAGTAGCATGACAAATCCAGGTGGTCACAGTTTTTGCCACATCACTCTTTCAACCTCAATTTCACTTGTGCCTAATACTTTCATTTCAGTCTTTCCCCCTCTGCTTCATTTATCATTTAACTGCTTTTGTTTCCTCTGTTGTCTGGTCACTAATTGAATGTCATGCCTTTTCTTTTCAATCACCGTTTTCACAGGGCACAGTTGAAGTCCAAATGGAACTTTTAACAAAACTTCAAGGCAGCATTTATAATTGTTTTTCCATTCCAACCAAACACTCAGTTGCAGCCGCGCTCTCTATCATCTTGACCGGCAGCTTCCATCACAAACACTGCTCAAAGAGCTTTTTACTGACTGCTCTCCAGCCAGGAGTAGAGCAGACAGAAACAACCAACACTGACCATAAACAGTGGGCAGAAAGGGACCTGCCACCACATATGCTCCACTAAGTGAAGCAGGATTTCCTTTTCATGCTCGCCGAGCTGATTTCTGAAGGCTGTCACTTCCTCTGCTTGTGCTCCACTGCCCGGCAAAACCTCCAGGAGCCAAACAGGAGTGGCACATTGAGCCGCGCTCGCTTGAGTTTAAACTGGCATGGGGGACCTGCCAATATGGGGCACCTGTCATTTACATGCCAATGTGAGACTGTACGTATGCAACGTTTCAGAGTGTATGCATAGATCACATGTCAAACGACAGCATACACACATTCAAACACACACAAACGAAGGATCACATTGACTTCCCCGATGAGCTATTCAAAAGTGTAGGATTAACAGAGGTGGAGGTGGATTTACTCGCGTAACTATAATTGAGCTGTTTTGTGTGTACTTTGAAATGTGTAATTTTACTTAAGTATGTTTTTTTTGTTTTTTTTTAAATCACATCCATTACTGAGTAAAACAATTAAAATTGATGCACCGGAAACTTTGAATGATGAGGACAGGTGAATGATGAGGACAGGTGAATGATGATGACAGGTGAATGATGAAGACAGGTGAACAATGTGGACAGGTGAATGGTGAGGACAGGTGAATTATGAGGACAGGTGAATGATGATGAGGACAGGTGAATGATGATGAGGACAGGTGAATGATGATGAGGACAGGTGAATGATGATGAGGACAGGTGATTGATGATGAGGACAGGTGAATGATGAAGATAGGTGAACGATGTGGACATGTGAATGGTGAGGACAGGTGAATTATGAGAACAGGTGAATGATGATGAGGACAGGTGAATGATGATGAGGACAGGTGAATGATGAAGATAGGTGAACGATGTGGACAGGTGAATGGTGAGGACACGTGAATTATGAGGACAGGCGAATGATGATGAGGACAGGAGAATAATGATAAGGACAGGTGAATGATGAGGAGGTGAATGATGAGGACAGGTGAATGATGATGAGGACAGATGAATGATGAGGAGGACAGGTGAATGATGGGGACAGGTGAATGATGATGAGGACATGTGAATGATGAGGAAAGGTGAATGATGGGGACAGGTGAATGATGATGAGGACATGTGAATGATGAGGACAGGTGAATGATGGGGACAGGTGAATGACGATGAGGACATGTGAATGATGATGAGGACAGGTGAATGATGATGAGAACAGGTGAATGATGATGAGGACATGTGAATGATGATGAGGACAGGTGAATGATGATGAGGACATGTGAATGATGATGAGCACAGGTGAATGATGATGAGGACAGGTGAATGATGATGAGGACAGGTGAATGATGATGAGGACAGGTGAATGATGAGGACAGGTGAATGATGATGAGGACAGGTGAACGATGTATTGACATATTTTATTTTGTCAGAACTTTAATTTGTAAAGGTTTGCCTTTAATTAAAAATGTTGACATTTTAAACAATTTACTTTTATACTTTAATTTACACGTACATTTTTAGACAAATTTAAGTAAAATGTGATAAAAATAGTGGTACTTTTACTTGAGTAGAATATTCCAGGACTCTTTCCACCAGGGTTAATCATGTTACATTGTGGACTTGATTTAATTACTGTACAGGACAGAGTCGTCTCACAGCGACACAATCTCATCTTACAAGTACAGTTACTGAGATACTGAGGAGAGTCAGTGTGGACAGAGTGAGTCAGAAACACTGGAGCTTGTGCTGCTGCTGCTGCTGCTGTAATATTATTCCAGCGCCTACAGACTCCTCCCTGTGAACACTTCATGTTAATGATCAGACCAAACAAATAACTGCTGGTTATTCTTCTTTCTTTCCCGCTCTGACAGCTTGCAGTTCAGATTGAATTATGATCGCCGTTAACTTAAGCAAATGCTATGAACGTCTCGTATTGTTTGATACATGTTGAGCAATCAGTCAAAATGAAATAGTTAAGTACTAACATTTTTATTTGATTTTTTGCAGAATTTGTCGTTTCAGGCAAAGACTCGGTTATGTTTATTCAATCCATCACTGAGGCGATCAACAAGGGAAACAACGACATGATCTGAATCCTTGCAACCTATTGACTAATGCACACTAGGGACCAAACGATGAATTGCTATAAAACTTTTCCCAAAAACCTGGGTGTGGCGAAAAAAACATAATTCTTCTAAAGAATCACATTCAAAGTGCAGCCTGTTTTGATTTACACGCTGTTTAATGTCAGCTCCCAATTTACAACGGCCCTGATGACTGTATGGATTTCATCCACATTTTGGAACATAATATTTTTGTTCTGCTGCGACAGAACAGTTAGAGGACGTTCACTTTAGCCTCGGCCTCGACACTAAAACACAGGAGCAGATTGGCTTTCCACGATAAAGTTAAGTGCTGAGTTAAAACATTTGAAATGTGACGTGTGTGATTTAGAGGTTTGGAAGAAGCGGCTCGGAGCGTCGCATTAAAAAATATGCACCGCGCTCGGTGGGTTAGAGGCACGTAACGGTGTGTTTGATCACTGTAACTCAGCAGGTGAACAAGAGTGCGGGGTGTTATGTAATGAATAGAAAGTGTAGAATAAAATGCATGAATTGATATATATATCATGAGAATATAAATTTCCTCCAGCGTGTGTGTGTGTGTGTGTGTGTGTGCTTGTGTTTTATGTTTCTGAGATTGATGGAGTTGAAGGCAAGTGGGTAGCACAGTTGTGTGGGTGTAAAGCCAGCAGCCCTCTGTCAGCCTGTCAGAACACCGAGGCATGCCAGCAGCTGTGAGCGTGCGCACGCTCGTGCAGCGCGCAAAGCACGCCGGTGCTCGTGCGCGTTTGTTTGTGAGCGTATGTTCGCGTGTGAGCTCTGACATGTGTGTATGTGTGTGTGTGTTTGACATGGGGACGGCCTGGTCCACTGCCAGCAGCCTCAGGTTTCCTCTCGATGTGACACCTGCTGGCCACGAGCAAGAACAGGGACACGCTGGGGACGGACGGTGGCAGCTATAGGTGCACGGGAGTGTGTGTGTGTGTGTGTGTGTGTGTTTGTTTGTGTTATTCTGTGCCGTTTGTGTGAAGACGAATCTATCACAGCTTCACACCAGTCGGTATATGAATGAAGCAGACATCTGTGTGCGTGCATGCGTAACAGTGATGAGCGTATATTGGAACCCGGTGAATTCACCGGCTCCTTTGGTACCGAGACTGGGAAAGAGAGCGGTGGAGGCGGGCGGGAGTGAACCCCCCAGGTGCTTTTGACTGGCGCCTCACAGATAAGTGAGCAAAAATCTGCAGCCTTTTATGCTGTAACTCGTCCATGCAACCAGCCAATATCATTGCCTCGACACTTACCTCATTCTATTTTCAAATTTCATCAAACCATTCCTAACCACACTTCATTTTTACTTCATGCCATGGAGGTTCCTCCTTTTCTTTCATTTCATTTTTTCATACTCGGTGTGAAAGTACGATATAAAATGCACTTTTAGCTTTATTGTCCATTGTATCATGAGTTCAGATACATTCTGTATAATGGATTTAAGTTTTCTTTAATGTCTGTGGAACACAGGATTGATTTCTTGTTCCCATTTCATGTTCATTGCCTTCCAACACATAAAGAAAACTCTTAAAGGTGACATAGAGTGGTCCTGTTGCACATATATGTTAGTTATGGAGGTCTACTTACATATATTAACTTGTTTTTATGGTCAAAAACCTCCTAGTTGCTGTAAACGAGCGATAGAAATCCTCTTTTCTGACAGTGTTTTTCAGCCGCGATGTTTCAGAGTAAACTTTCACCCCCAGAAGACAGAGTCTTGTGATTGGCCAGTACCATGAAGCACATCCGATCTCAGAAGCGCAGCGCCCCCCTCTGGAACGGTGGATGCACTGCTCCTCATTATCAAAACATTGTTTTAACAATGTTTAAAAATAGCTTCGTCACGACTCCCCGCCGCAGTCCCTTTTATGACTTTAAACCGGAGTCAGACCCAGAGTCAGAAGACACTGTTGCTCGTGAAACACCTCCACAACGGACGTTATTCTTCTTCTGCGGTTCAATGTACGCAACCGGATGTGCCCGGACTAGTGCCCGGAGCAGGACGATCTGCTGTTCAGGAGAACCGCTGCTTACGTAACTATTACGGGATTTTCAGTGATCTCGTTGAGCCCCGAGATTACAATAAAACACAACGTTCTCAGCAATGGCTGAACTGTTTGTTTCGAACCGTCAGGGCTTCATAAACAAGGTAATGACGCAGATACACACCAAAAAAAACAGCGATAATAGGAACTTCCGTTCTAGTTCCGCTTTAAAGTTTAACCGTATGTGTATTCGCTGCTGCACCTGTTTTGTGTTATGTTTCCTGGTGTCTTCCTGGTCTAATTTCCTGGTGGATGACACCAGGAAAATTAAAGTGGACTAACTTACTCAAACATTCATCTTTCCTCCCCCTCCTGTTTCCAACATTCTCCCTCCGTTTTCCTCTTCTCTTGTCTCAAAGACTTTCCCATTGTTTCCATTCTCATTGCTAATCTGCTAGCAGCAGACATTGTCGCACAGACGCATTTACACACACGCACAAACATTCAAATGTACACAAACTCACACACACACACACACACACACACAGAGCACAGAGTGCAGCAGCCCTAGACATAAGGGCTTAAACGGCAGTTAATCCTCCAGCACAGTGTTTCTGTCTTCCATGGGATGGTATTGGGTCTAGTGCCATCCATTCAGGTCAGTATGTATTCAACTCCCATCCACACTGCAGTTGTGCTGCAAGAACAATACCACTCACTCCAAGTGTGACACAATTACAGGTCTGAGAAGAAACACAAAAAAAACAATAACAGTAAAGAGGCAGCAGCATTCATTACACAACTCCAGTATGTGATTGAGGAAGATAAAGTGGACAGTGCAGTCAATTTGATGATACAGCGCGGTTTATGGGGTACAATGAGGCGGCACAATGTGCTCGATGGGATTATGAGACACCGCCGGATGAAAACCTCGTGCCTACATTGAATTTGAGGGGCTTTAAAAACAGCTCTCGACGAGCTCCTGACTCACAGAAGAAGAAGGGAGCGAAACTCCCAGAAAACTGGAGAGAGAGAGAGAGAGAGAGATATGTGAGGGGAGCAAATATGGGTCTTTTGAGTTTTGGCCAGGCAGACGGATTGGCTCCACATCAGAAACACAGCACATGAAAAGAGGGAATCTGGGCGATTTCTCAATTTGCCACGGAGGAGGAGGAGGAGGAGGAGGAGGAGGAGGCAAATAACAAATAAAACGACTGTCCATGTGCATCCCTTCGCTTCATCCCGTCCACAACCCATCCTTCAATCCAGTTTAACTCCGTCGGACGCCCGGGTGTATCTCTCACCATTAGCTTTATTTCGTTCCACTTTTAATCCACCCCATATGTTAATGCGTTCTCACTTTCTCTCTATTTCATTACCACTATCTCTGAGTTTCCCCCCTCTCTGCCTCTGGCATCCATTCCTTAACTCGGCCTACTGGTGGGAGAATGAGGTCTTTTAATGAGTGTGTTCTTTCACTCTTATTAGAGGGTGGACACTGATTGATGCCGAGTGGAGGTGGGAGCACACGGGCTATGGAGAACGCGCACGTGCAAACACACACGAACGTGCACGTGCAAACACACACACACACACACACACACACACACACACACACACACACACACACACACACACACACACACACACACACACACACACACACACACACACACACACACACACACACACACACACACACACACACACACACACACACACACACAGACGTAATGTGCACAATGAGATCCAAGATTTGTTATGTGTTGTCTGTGTTGTGACTGCATTTGTTTGGGTGTTACCAGCAAATATTACTCTGACTAACTGGCAAAAAACATACGCTCACTTGCCACTTTATTAGTTTCACTACCTATACAGTTTTTGTGTGTGTTTTCCATTAACAGTCACACTTTTATTCATCAAAAGAGTTGCAAAAGCAATAGGAACTGTAGTCAAGACATTGACAAGATTAGAAATAATGATTTTTATTCAAAATAATCCTTTGCAAAACTGTTTTCAGCTGTGCTAACATCATTGCACAACGGTTTTCAAGGGTTTTCTAATCATCCAATAGCCTTCTAACGCCATTAGCAAACACAATGTACCATTAGAACACTGGAGAGATGGTTGCTAGAAATGGGCCTCTATACACCTATGTACATATTCCATTAAAAACCAGACGTTAGCAGCTAGAATAGTCGTTTACCACATTAACAATGTATAGAGTGTGTTTCTGATTCATTTAATGTTATAATCATTGGAAAAAAAAGTGCTTTTCCTTCAAAAATAAGGACATTTCTAACTAACTTTAAAACGGTAGTGTTCATCTGGCCAACTACTAACTAATGGAAATATCTAATCACATAGAAGCAGCTTAATGCATTTAGGAATTAAGACGTGGTCAATACAACCTACTGAATTACAAACCAAGCATCAGAACGGCTTAATCTGAGTGTTTCAGAAATGACTGATCTACTGGAGAACAACCTTGTCGCAGGTTTAAAGATTGAAAAAGAAACAAATACCCAGTGAGTGGCAGTTGAAAAAGCCTTGTTGGTGCCAGAGGATAGTAGAAAGGCAACAGTGACAGCAGACGATCACATTAGGTGCTACTCCTGAGTGTGTTTGAAGGCAAAAACTGCTTTGTGTGTTACCATCAGAAAAAGGGCTGTGCCTCCAACCTTACTGTAAATGTACTGGGAGTAAATGAGTGAAGAGCGGACTCGAAATCAGAGAAAGAGAGAGAGAGAGAGAGATTTCACATTCTTCTCACACGCACACATTTTTGATTAACCAATCAGCATCAGAACTCTCTGGATGATGGAGTAATTATGAAATGGTAATTGGATCTCATTATTATCAGCTGAGATTAAGGAGAGATTGAAGCGCGGGCGACACGGCCCAGGACCTTGGCACATGACAGTTTTTAAGGACGTCTGGAGCCATTAGGAACATTTCTACAGTTAGCTGTTATAGCACTGCACCGAGGAAAAACATGGTCAGGGAGGGAACCGGAACACATCTGCTCCACATATTGGAGCGATCAGAGCACGGACAACACTTAGTGCATCATTTAACACCTGCCACTAAGTTGTGAGTGACCACACCTGCTTTGAAATCTGGTGTTAATCTTTAATAAATATGCAAAAAAATTTAAAAACATGTTCAAAAAGATGTTGACAAAAATTAAAGGGGACATATTATGCAAAATCATCTTTTTAATCATTTAAATCCTTATATTTGGGACTCTGGAGGCCCGGCCAGTCGCCAAAGTGTGAAAAAAGATGGCTCACTCATGTTTTTGTGGTCCTCCTCAGTCTAAGTACAGGAGATAAAACATGTGATGCTGACTTCCGCGCTCACTGGGACGTCACAATGCGCTAAATTCCTGGAATTGTTGTCTCGCGGAACTCCGCTTTGTCCGTAAAACACGTGAGAGTGCTGGCGAGGGCAACGGTATCCGAAAACCGGAAGTCGGCAAAGTCCATGAAAAGTTCTATTCTTGGCTCCACGGTGCAGCACAGAGTTCTACACAAACTTCCAGCCTCAGAGGATTTATCTGTCCAGTGGATACATGTTATATATGACGGCAATGTGCCTGCTAGAGCCTGCAAATGATCACTTTTCCAAATGCTAACTGCTGTTAGCTCCCAGTAGCCTCTGTGGCTGATGTCATTTCCTGTCCCTTAAAGGTGAGGTAAGTAGTTTATAGTGCCATCTAGAGGAGAGGCTGAAATTTACAACAAAGACCTGCTGCTCTGCTCACCCCCTCCCTTCCCTGAGCGCTACGGTGTCCTCAGCTGGTCAAATGTCGTCCTCGTCTTTCTCCGTGTCAGCTGATGAGGTTCGTGAGGCGAGGGAGAGGGCGAGCTACCGCGGCCGTAGCAGACGAAGCGGAGAGAGTGGAGGCGGGACTTCTGCTACAAGCAAAGAGACGCTTGATTTGTTCTCTCGCGTTTGTCCTTACAGGCTCCGGTAGAAACATGGCGTCTCGCTGCTAACAGTGGCTATGCAACCGCGGTCCGCGACCATGTTATTTTACATGACTTTTTGAAACACTACGAAAATGAAACAGAAACTATTATACAGCGACTAGACAATGCAGGAGCACATAATATGTATAAAAAAAGTGGATTTTGGGTTATATAAACCCATAAATACTACACAGTGTCCCTTTAAGTTTCGTTTTACATTTTTTTTTTTTTTTTTTTTAAAGATACTACTAAACCGAGCGTTCTGAACAGGGCTGTTTCTGCAGGGTGATTGAACTGCTGTGGTGCTTCATCCTTATGGTATTTTGACCAAAGCATGTCACAGACATGTTCATTAGGACACCAGGGAACTAGGTTAACTTGGAGAAATAGGGTATAATATGACTCCTTTAAATCTGCAATTTATTTTAGTGCTGCGTTTGAATGCTTTTTAAAAGCCAGCGCAGACACAAATAAACCAGCATACAAAAATAGAATTTTTGCTTCTCAAAAGAAGGTCATTATTGAAAAAAAAAAGAGAAAGCGATATGGTATCAGAGAGGGGTGGGAAAAGACAAAGAGAGAGTCATGGAGGGAAGTGGGGTTTGCGTGCGACATCAATCACCGAGATGAGAGGAAGCATGAAAAGAGAGGACACCGGAGGGAGAGAGAGGCAAGGCGACAGGGAGTTCTTTGATGAGTTCATACAAGTCAGGTCCTGGGTGGTCCAGAGTCAGGGATTAACCATTTAAAAAAAAGGCTGAAAGGTCAATATTGATTGACATTCCCGCTTTGTAGATGGTGGATCCTCGTTTTGTGTGTGTCTCTGAGGCTCTTGTGTTGTGCCTCAAAGCTTTAACCAAAGCTTTAATTTGTTACCTAACCTTTCCAAAAGAAAAAAAAGAAAAAAACAACAACGTACGTATAACCTACACTTTCCACGTGTGACTCTCACTACAATAGATTCACCGCTGCAGTGTTATCAGTGCACAGAGGAAGGCTTTTGTGTGTTATCACGAGTTGGCCAACATGTTTGTGGCAAAACCTTACATTGACATTCACCTTCATACTTTACTCCCCCCCCCCCCTCCCTCCTCCCCTTCCTTCCCCTGCTTTCCATTTTCTCATAAACGGGGAGCAAATGCCGCTTTATCTTTGTCCTGGTTGTGATAAGTCTCACATGGAATTTCCAGCCGGAGACCATGGCTTATATAGCCTTCAAACTTTTGCAGGGAAAAAGGCTGCAGTGTTTATGTTTGTTTGGTTTATAATGTGCAACTTCCTTTTTTTTACACTGTATTATGAACTCGCGCTACAAGTCTCAACGCACAGAAATTTACCCTTTGGCAAAAATACAAACAAGAAAACGCAAGGTACTTGAATCACAGAGGGATTTTTTTTTTTTTTTTTTTATACCAACCAACAGTCTGTATTTAGGGTGGATATCCCTAAAATGCACAGTGCAAATGTGTGTGTGTGTGTGTGTGTGTGCACTAAAGTGCAGTGATGTGCAAATGAGTGCTCGATGTGGTGGTGAAAAAAATTGACTGAAACCCGTCAGCCACTGCAATCAATCAGGAGAACAGATCAATGGCTGAATATGTGGTTCAGGCCAGCAAGCACTGCAGAAATGAAAGGTGTGGCGAGGGAGGGAGAGGGAGAGAGAGAGAGAGAGAGAGAGAGAGAGAGAGAGAGAGAGAGCATCTTCTGCAGGTAAAGTAAGAGTGAGAACACGCAGCTGAATGAGGAAGCGAGTGGAAAGAGAAGGTAAAATTAATCGGATTACTCTGCGACATGACTTCCATATCAGACGACACGCTCCGTTTCCATGGAGCAAACGTGACACGTGACGCGCGGATGTCTGTAACGACGACGACGACGACGATGACGATAATGATGCAGATTCTAATCTGACTTTGAAAAGGTCCACTGATTAACATCTGAAAACGTGAGGAAAACCACATCCATCACACCCTCTGCCCTTTTCTCTCTCCCTCTCCCACCACCGTCTCTTCCTCCTAATGAAACCTCTGACACGCGTTCGCACGCGCGTCGTGAATGAAGCTCTTTGTTTCTCGGCTTCTTCATCAGGTGTCACACTGTAACGCCGTTAACAAAGAGCGCCGCGACACTCTTGACATGAGCGGAAGAGAGAAACAGCTGCAATTCCAGAGTTCAAATTTCTTAATTTGATTCAGTCTTCTGGAAAGTGTTTTTTCCTGATTCTGACAGAGAGAAAGTTATATTCCTCACAGTTCTCCTTTCTCAAAGACGCCTATGAGTAAGTAACTTTGATTATAATGGGCACAACAGTAAGAAGTGATGGCATTATTAATAAACCACTGAAAGAGAGAGGGCACAATATTTACTTGCCAATAAGTAGCACACATCTCATTAGTTTCAGCTTTTATTTGTATTTATTTTGAACAAAATTACAATTTTAGAAAAGAAGCTCAGTCTCCTCCGAATCCTGAAAGACTCCTGAATCACACTTTTACAGATATGGAATTACAGATATGATTTGAGATTATTGAATCCTTAATAATAGGAGTTACGTGAGAGAAGAGACTGAGGTTAGACGTCTCGTAATAGAGAGGGAGTCGACTTAAGTACATGGATTGGAAGTTGTTTTTTTGGGGGGGTGGGAAAAATAGCTCTAGGTCGTCCAGAAGTCATCATCAGAGGATAAATACAGTATTCAGTCGTCCGGTCAATACGAGGAAAAGACACCGCAGAGGACACAAATCCACACAAACACTGGGGAGGCGAGGCGCACGAGTGTACACAGATGGTGAAGTGCCTGATCGGTCAAGAGGAAGTCAACAAGTTTGAGATGAACAAATAACCTGCATCAGGTCATGGTTTAGCTCTGGGCCGGTGAGGCAGAAAGCGGGGTGCATTAGATAGTAGAGGGATTATGTGGTTGAATGAAAATACCGTATTGATCTGTTAGCCGGCGCGTTTCCAGTGCAGTCAGCTCGGAGTGCATGAGAAGATAAGCGAGAGAGGAGGTGCTAACAGGCTGCAGCATAGGAGCAAATGAGTGTGATTTAATAGACTTAAGTGCATGCAAGTGTGACACAGACTGTTGGACTAAAGGCAATTTAGAAGTCTGCATTAAAAAGATTACTTTTTACTGCTTTACTGCTTTAGGACTGAACTTAAGACTGAAGTGTCAGTCTTTCTTGACAGAACATTTAAAAGACATATAATAATTGTCCATTGAAAAGCATGTGATCTGCATGGGTTATCTTTTATTTAAAGGTCCCATATTATGCAAAATCAACTTTTTAATCATTCCTTATATTTGGAACTCTGGAGGTCCTATCAGTTGGCAAAGTGTGAGAAAAGATGACTCACTCATGTATTTGTGGTCCTCCTCAGTCTAAGTACAGGAGATAAAACACACGATGTTGACTTCCGCGCTCACTGGGACGTCACAATGCGCTAAATTCGTGGAATTGTTGTCTCACGGAGCTCCGCTTTGTCCGTAAAACACGAGAGTGCTGGCGAGGGCAACGGTATCCGAAAACCGGAAGTCTGCGAAAAGTTCTATTCTTGGCTCCACAGTGCAGCACAGAGTTCTACACAAACATCCAGCCTCAGAGGATTTATCTGTCCAGTGGATACATGTTATATATGACGGCAATGTGCCTGCTAGAGCCTGCAAATGATCACTTTTCCAAATGCTAATTGCTGTTAGCTCCCAGTAGCCTCTGTGGCTGATGCCATTTCCTGTGCCTTAAGTTTCGTTTTAAGGTGGACCTTTAAGGCGGACCTAAAGAGATACTACTTAACAGAGCGTTCTGAACAGGGCTGTTTTGGCAGGGTGATTGAACCGGATGCATCTGTCGACCACATTATTTGTTTTCTGTCAAACACCAGGTTTAGCACTGTGCTTCATGTGGAAAATGTTGTATGATTTTCAATAATTTGGACCTTGAGTCGAGCAATAAACTGAACTGAATCTCACTGCAGACGAATGCTCGGCCAGCACTAAGTAGCAGAGGAGACAAAGCGAGTGACTGGCTGATGAACACAGTGACTGTTAATCACCTAAATAGCCACATTTTTCCCTCTGCAGCGACTGAAGCCCAGATCAGGACAGGGTAATTGGGTCTTGAAGCGACGTTATCATTGATTTGCAATTGTGTTTCTTGCACGTGACAAATCTGTGAGCGGTGAAGACACAAGATTAAATAGGTCATTATTTGCCAACACGTAAGCCATATCAGTGATACTGTGTCACTGTTGTGATTAGAGATTGTTCTCCTGCCACCAGGTGTCTATAAAATCAATTAAAATGGCTTTAATCACTTCTTGTTGAAAATGTCCTGAAGCTCTGCAGTTGTGTGACTGCACATGTTAATGAAATAAAGGCGGAGGCGCCGTCTGCGTGATGTGGAAAACATTACACTTTGATTACACACACAATAATGTCAGCTTGTCTGCTACATACTCCATGCACTGCTTTTTTAAACTACTCTTTCCCTTATGGTAACAGTTTTTTAGGAATATTATTGCTCATTGTGATAAAAAAAAACACTTAAAGTAATTGTTGTGAATTTCTAATATCGTGATAATTACGAATGTAAAGAGTGACTTGAAAATCCTGTCAATCAACTCAAAACGGGTGTGAATGGGTGAATGGCAAAACCGTAGTGTAAAGCAGCTTTGACTGGTCATCAAGACAAGAAAAGTGCTATATATATATATATATATATATATATATATATATATATATATATATATATATATATATATATATATATATATATATAAATACAGACCATTTACCATTACTTGGTAGACGGGGTGTGCACATGTCACAAGATATGTAGCGTGACGCTGTAACGCCGTCCGCCAACGATGAACAACGACATCAAATGGAACAAAACAGACAACAGGAGGACGTCCAGCAGCTCGTGTCACGCTGTGTGGAAGAAAAGCATTGAAGAAACACCAGTCGCGTTTGAGCTTTGCTGTCGTCAAATCAGCTGACTGTCGTGGGTCTAGCTCCACCCATTCCGTACCGTACCATTTTTCTCAACGGAAGGGTTACTGACAAATTTAATGGATGGGGCCAGTTATTTTGGTACTATCCCCAAAAAAATATGTACCGTATCATACCGAGCCAAACCATTCCACTCATCAATCTAACTGAGGACCACGCTGTGGAGGCTCATGAGCTAGTTGAGCTGTACAGGAAAACACCCCGGCATATTTATTGGAGTCTATCAAAGTGGGATGTAGCTGTTTAGATTATCACAAAATAATTTCTTCACTCTTTCCCTGACGCTTGACGTCACCAACAGAAAAGCCATCAAGTCCACCATGGAAGCCCAAAGAAAGTGCCTGTAGAGCAACATACGGCCCGGGGGCCAGAACTGGCCCGCCAGAGGGTCCAATCTGGCCCACAGGATGAATTTGTTTAAATGTCAACGTCAAATACAATATTTTTCACTTCCAGATACCTGTGACTAAATGTCTGTGCCTTTATAGATCCAGTGTGATGTGTACATGGTCAATGTAGGCATAATATTGTTGAAATTGCACGTACATTTCTCAAATTTCATGTTTCGTAAAAAGATATTACACAAAATTATTCATAAAGTTCTTGTTGTACATAGGTTATTATGCTATTATTGTACTGGAGTTTGACGCCGCTGCTGTAGAGTGACACATGGGCCACAACTGGTCTGACAGAAGCCTGATTGAAGGTCCCAGTGCATCCTCAGATTTCACTTTTCAATCACTCAATCTTTTTCTCAACACCTTGTTTTCACAGGGAACTTTTTTCAATTCAGCTTCTCGTTTTTGCGATCCCAGGATGGCTCTCCAAGGAAATGAGTCAGTGGAAATATAAGCAGTCAAGACGGAGCAAATTTTCAAAAAAACAAACTTTCTCCTCTTTTTCCAAACGGCCTGGCCGACGGTTCTATCTGTGAAAGAGACAAGCAGGATCGATCTGGCTCTGACACATCACCCATGACTCACTGAGGGGGAAGAAAAGGGAAGGGGGATTTGTTTGAGTGTGTGAGAGAGAGAAGGATAAGAAAGAAAAAAAAAATAGTGATCCCTTCGATTCTACAATGCCTTTTTGCAGCAACGTCTGACCTTTTCTTTCTTTCATGAAACCCTTCAGTTTGAAGTTGCTGTAGCAGCACAGATGACAGTGTAGAGTAAAAATGGCTGACTTGGAGCTCATTACCTCAATTTGCAAGTCGGCTTTTTTTTATAGAGCCTTACCTTTGCTTCAACCCACCAATCTGTGTAAAGGTTTAGAGCCCCCCCCTGCCTGCTCTTCTGTCTGTGGCAACATCATTCTTTGCTTGGTGTATAAATTATATCCAAGCCGGCCTTGTTTTGTGCATGTATTTAAGGCCAGTAGAAAAGCTGGATTTGAACACATTAGATGAGGTATTGCACCGTGGAGAGAGAGAGAGCGAGAGGAAGCGAGCAGAGGACTGACAGAAGGAGGTGAAAACGCTGCTTTAAAGAAGAAAAAAATGATTTCTCTTCCCTCACAAATATGAGCTCCTTTGCTTTTTGTTACAGAACAATACGGTTTTTGATAAAAACTGAAATGAACATGGACATTTTTCTTTTGAGGTATTTCACATTTGGAAATGAAAAGCTTTCGGTAAAGATAAGAGAAACAAAGAGGGAATGAAAATCAGAAAGAGAAAGAACCGGGGAAATTATTTTTTTTTTTGGGAGGAGAAAAAAAAAGGGACAGGAGATTATTTGGACAGAGAAGTGGGCGAGAGGGAAATTAAGAAAAGGAAAATAACTGCAGCAGCCACTTTATTCCCTCGCAACACTATAATCTAAGCAAATCACAGGCAGCTAACGTGCATACTAATAGATTAATACTCCAGTCATTACTGCTGCTGTCAGCACGATGGTAAATATTCACCTAATTGCAATATCACAGATAACACCACAGCCTTGTGTTTTGTGTATTTATCTACAGTTGTGTGTATACGTCAGTGAACTGAATGAGCTACAACAGAGCGGCGTCACATTTTATTTTATCGCCTCTCTCTCTCCGCTACAAGCATGTTTTTTTTAAACGATTAAAAAAAGACAATAAAAACAAATGACGTTTATAATTTGGGTGAACGAAATATGCCCCGAACTCGAATCGGCAGCCAGATCCCACTATGACGCACTAAAGTTTTGATTACGCTCCTGGACTGTGACATGACACAAGTGCGACGCATCGAGCACCGTAAAACATGGGAAACATGCTCTAAATCAGAATAAATGAGAGAAACAAACAATACGGCTGTTCCAGCCCCCTGAACACTTCGCTCAAACAATCAGACATATTTTCATTAATGAATATTACATTGCCTGTAATTGGCTGCCAGATTATTTCACTGATGAGTGAGAGCAGGCCATCTGGTGGTGCTGTGAACGCTACCATGACTCGACTACTATGTTGTCTAAGTGTGTTGTTCCTCTGTGCGTTTCCCAGCTAATGTGTGCAAGTACAGTCGAGAAAGAAGTCTCCAGCTTCCTAATCCCAGATCTCTGGGGTAGACAGACAGACAGACAGGCAGACTGCGGTGAGGCAGC
The DNA here is from genome assembly GCF_963457635.1 of Microchirus variegatus. Lineage (NCBI taxonomy): Eukaryota > Metazoa > Chordata > Actinopteri > Pleuronectiformes > Soleidae > Microchirus > Microchirus variegatus. The sequence goes on from NC_139804.1 coordinate 32,730,096, forward strand.
TAACCCAGCAGGACAGCATTTGTGACAGACTGCTCGTGAAGGCATCCTGGCTCCCTTTTCCTGGAACTCAGTGCTCACACAGGTGTTGGGTTTAGGTGGGCGAGAGAAGAGGGAGAGACTTGGCAGGCAGGTAGAACAGAAGAAGTGAGGGCAGCGTGTTAGTGGGAAAAAAGGAGGGCAAAGAGAAAAAAAAAATGGAACAGAGAATGAAAAGGGTCTTATTTAGTCTCCTAAGAGACAAGAAACAAGAGGATTTGTTTTCCCTGCTTACATAACTCACCTATACACTGAAGAACAGGGAACACAAAAAAAACAACAAAAAAAAAACAACGCCTTGCCTCATCTTCTGGCTTCCTCTCATCTTTTTCTGCACTCTAAAAAACATACCCATATTCATCTCTAGGGAACACATGAATATGTGGACAGCTGAGAGGTAGTACTTAGCGACTCTGTGCTGCTTTTACATCCTGCACACACACACACACACACACACACACATTAAAGAAACATAAAGGAGAGAAAAACAAGGAGACTAATCCCCCATTTGCAGTCTCCATACGGATTATTCACAACACTTCCAGTCTTATACATTATTATCAACGTGTGCCCCTCCCTACACAGGCCATGTTTGCCTTACTTGACCAGTCAATGTGTTCCTAATTGAGCCTGAAATGGAAATGGCGATAGTGCACATGTTTATTGCCAGGCAAGCAATCCCGTAAGACACTGTTTGTTGACAAAGCATCAATACTAGGCCCCCCCGCCCCCCCGCCCCCCCCTTTGATGAAAGCCATATCACTAAGTGGGAAACTCAATAATTGTGTTCCTTCCCATGATGACTTAACCCATGGGTTGCTTTAGCGCTATTTAATGAAGAGTAATCTACTACACTTGTCAAATGATGAATGTTTATATGAATGAGCAAGAAAAGACATCTGTCAGTGAACTAAATCACACCACATTTTACAGTTTATACTTCAGTCGCAGAAACAACCGACTGAATATGACGATGACAGTTGACCTGTCACCATCTGGTGGCGCTTTTCCACAACGTGGTCCTGGCACAACTCACCAAGCGAACGTCAAACTGCCGGTCAGTGATTGGTCAGAGTGTCGTCACAGGAAGAGGCTTGGGAGCGATGTCCTACACTCTTAGAAATAAGGGTTCCAAAAGGGTTCTTCTACAAGAGCTGAGGTTCAGTGAAGGAACCATTTGCTTCTGAAAAAACCTTTCCCAAAGGGTTCTTGGTAACACTAATGGTTCCAGTAATAAACATTTTGATCCAGGGAACCCTTTAAAACCCCTTTCCCGAACAAAGGGTTTTAAAAGGGTTCTTGGTGGAACCCTCCAAAAGGGTTCAAGGTGGAAAAAGGTTCCACCTGGAGCCAAAAAGGGTTCTCTTATGAGTACAAGCCGAAGAACGTTATATGGTTCTACTTAGCACTTTTATTTCTAAGAGTGTACAGAACAATCAAACCGAACAATGCCGAACTGTAGATCAATTAAATCGACTTAAAAATCCTCAAAACGCGCTTTTAATCTCCATTATTTAGCATGGAAATGTCTAAAACCTCGATATTTAACTGAGGTCTGGTGTATTTAGCAACAGCACTGCCGAAAGCTGGTGATTGTGAGCAGCGAGCTGCATCACAACCCCTGCTTCTGTATTCAGTGACTGTGTGCACGAGTCATGCAGGAATTACTGAGCGATTCTGCGAAGAAATATTTTTAATTCAATGAATCTAATGATTCAGTGCACGGAAAAACAACTGCTTTACAAGTCACTCGTCGTCACGCGCGTTCCCACACCACCTTACAAATTTGGTGGTTTGTGTGATCAGATTACCGATGAAAGAGGCTCATACCAGGTCCAATGGGGGTCGATGTCACTGTAATAACAGTGTTTGGTTCATGATAGTGAGTTTAAACCTCCTTCAAATGGAGACCTAAAAGACGGTCTGATGGGGAAACGTGATTTCCACAGAGACCTGAGAGAGGCCAACCTAATTTACAAAGCATCAACACTAATCCACAAGGATCAATGGATGACAGAGCAAATATTAGCTCACACTTCCTCTCAGTCTGCCCGTGCACCTTCAGATCACTATAGATTGGTCTCTATTTAGACATTTAAGGGTCCAGTCAGTGTTGTAACATTTATTAAGTCTTATTGACAGAAATAAATTACAGAATATACTACCCATATGTATATTGTGTACTCTCCTGTGTATAATTACTTTAAAATAAAAATAGTTTGTTTTTTGTTGACTTACAATAAGCCGTGAATATGTATTTTAGGCAAGGTCTTGATTTAGGGAGGCAGTCAGAAGAGAGCAAGGGAAGCTCAGCTTCCTCTAAAATGTTGTCATATATGTACTGTGTTGTATTTACATTTCAAGACTAAACGTGCGCTAGAACGCGATTAGAACGTGACACTAGTTTGTTCAGAATCAGCTGTTGATCACGGATGACAGATCGTCTTTAGTGATTTTCGTATATCTCCCGTAGCGGCCTCTGCATTAAAACCACTCGAAGATCAGGATTAACTGTTCTCTATGGGACTTTTGGGACAAATGCAACTAAAACATCACTTCCAGGGAAGCTCAGCTTCACTGGGAGTCACTGGTGTAGAGGCCATTTTCATTTGTACATATAGACTGTATATGAAAACACTATTATAGCGTGTCAGTTTTACACAATCGTCGTGTTTCCTTGTTGTTGGTTTGTAGGATGTATGTCCAAATTTGTGAATAAATAACTGGGCCTGAAATGAGCTTCACCTGTTTCAAAGACCAGCTACCGCCACTGGTTCTTTAGTAGTTATTTCGGTCGTTGGCCCTGGCCTAAAGTGAAAAATGTGTTTAAATTTAAACATTGTGTGGGGACAGAGTGGAGCATTGCTGCATGAGCAAAAAGTCTCTAATCTTTTGCTAAACCCTCTCGGTAAGTTCTGCAGACTCTGACTGTAGAACATCTCTGCGAAGTTAGCTGACAGCTTACTAGAAATAGTCAGGTTGGCTCACTGAAAAACAGGAAGAGGCCCGTGCATGTCGTCAAGTGGGAGCTCACTATGCAAATGGTGCTGCGGTAGAGTGTTTACATCATTTCTGGTATGTGAAGGCCATCGCAGATCCCTGACACACTTGGGAAAGGGAGTTGTTGTGAGTCTGCAGTCTCACCATTAGATTGTCACAAATTCCTGGACCCACGATGTCAATTAACCATGTAGCAAGGAATTTGTTTGTAAGGACAAAGTAGATGTTGTTGTTTTGTGTGTTTTTGCGTTGCTGCAATTTCCCCTAACAGATCTAAACGAGATGAAAGTACGTTAAATACATATGCTGCGATTATTGTCGGTTTGGTATTTGAAGCGTAGCTCGGGGCGATTTTGGAAGATATGATGTTTCTTTTGTTATTGTGTGTGGGTAAGTTAGTGTGCGGTATGTTTTATAGGCTGTATAGGGGTGTTTTCGAATATGGGGGTGGAAGACAAATGGGTTTACTCTGCGCTGATAGTTCAGTGCTATCTCTCCTCTCATCCCTTCATCCCCCCCCCCCTCTCTCTCTCTCTCTCCTTGCATCATTAGAGTTGCTGTCTGGGTTTGCGAGGCCCTGTGGTGTGATATTGAACATGTTGTAAAAGTCTCACGCCCCGCACATTAGAGCTGCTAACGCACACACACACACACACACACACACAGAGGAAGACAGTGGCATAAAGACGGAGCATGTGTCACAGTTGTGAATTACTGCAGGGCTGTCTGGGGCAGCTGAGCAGAGAGGACAAAGAAGAGAAACCGAGAGGAAGGGAGAAATAAGCCTTTCTATCCAGCTTTAATTTTCCTCTGGGATATAAAGGGAGGGGAGGTATTCAGCAGATCGATAATGAAGTTTGTCTCTGTCAACACAAAGTTTGGCTTAGAAGAGAAGGAGAGCCTCTAGAGTGGGGGGGGGGGGGGGGGGGGGAATAACAGGATCCTATTCATGTCTCTTCAGTAGAATGATTAGAAAAATCATTCAACAAGAGAAGCTGACATGAAGTTGCCTGCATGCTGATGGGCTGTAACGGCAATAACGCGATATTACAATCGTTTCAGACTGTTGCGTTTTACAACATACAAACTAGAGATTGTATCAGTTTTATGTTTAGTATTTTAACCGCGTTCACCTGAAGCTATTTCGTCACTGTGCGAGTTTAAAGGTAAAGTAAGCGAGAGATTGTTGAATCGAGTGATCTGAGAGGAAAGACTTCTAGACTTCTGCACTACAGCTATAACTTTACATAAGGTTCCATCGGTGGAATGATCACTGATCCAGCACCGACAGCAGAGTTGGACAATAAATGCAATCAAACAAAAATGATTGTCACCATCGACAGAGAGTTTTAGAAATGGACAGATTGTCTCAGAGTCTGTTTGGGTGTCAGAACTGCTCTATGGATGAAATTCCTTTTTTTTTTTAGAAATCCTGTCTACTGCAGATTTTAAAAAAAAAAATACTATTCAGACCGACCTTTGACCATATGAATGGAAAATAAGAGGCTGTAAGATCTGGGATAACTGCAGAGCAGAGTGTATACTGTGCTGTATATGCACATAATTCGCTAAACGGAATGTCTGCTTTGCTTTTTACAGAGCGACGTTTGAGCACAGAAGGTAATGGAAGACTAGCGTAATGTAACAGCATCATAAAAGGATTCAACATCCCCGACGAGGAGTGGTTTCCCAGGAAACCCACGAGCAAAGCAGAGTGACTGTGTCAGTGAGCACATTTCTTGTAATTTACCACACACTGGGTGCAGAAAGAATTTGACCTGCCTAATTGGTGCTGGAGCATTAAAACTCAATCACACTTTTCAGTGAAACAAAAAATCTACATATTTTCATTTCAATGTGGAGGAGTGTGATGTTTTGATAAAAGAGCTTGTAAACCAGCACAAGCTTTTAACCTCGCGATGCTGATCGACTTCGACGGAAAGTTCTGCTGGCTGTTTTTGGAAAATGACAAGATCAAATGAAAGAGCTCTCATGGTATTGTTGTAACGGTATTGTTTCTTCTGTCAAAGTTGGGCAAGGTGCACACAGAGGTGATTCTAAAGTCTGCAGGGGCCGTGAGCAAAAATTCCCAGGGGGCCCTTCCTTCCAACCAGTGTTCATCACCATTATGTTATACATAATCTGACACCAACAAAAAATGTATGAGTTCAAGTATTTTTTGGACTGTAAATAGCTTTTAAGAAACTATATAAACTTAGTAAAAAAAAAAAAACATTACACTGTAAAGAACCCACATTATAAAACAATATCAATATATAGAACAATAAAATACTGTAAATAACTGAATAAAACATATATAAACTGAGTAAAAAAGATATGCATTACACTGTAACTGATCCTCTTCATTTTACAACTTGCAGAACGATAACTTAACACAGGTTAAAGTGAGGTGGGGCCCCTTTAGGGAGGTTTCCTACTGAGATGTCATTGCAAATCGCCTATTGTTTTTTAAGGGGGACTGGGAGGCGGCTGGTCACTGCACATTTTCGGTAAAAACAGCCCTCAGGCTCCGAGTGTCGGGGGCCCCCTATCAGCTCGGGGGCCCCAAGCAGTTGCCTGTCTTGCCTGTTCACGAGCTGCGGCCTCTGGATGCACGGATTGAACAGCTTTGGATCGGCTCCTCTCACTCCCCACTCTGTGTTCCACCACCCAACAAACAGCCTGAAGACTTTGATTTGAACTCTGACACGAGTGCAGCATTGGTTGGTGTTGCAACATCTCCCGAATCAGATGATCCAAAATTCAATTTACATGGTGGAAACCTCGGAGGTGAAATGTAGCAGCCGACAGTATTACAGTGAATAAAATAACACCCTCTGTGCTCTTTAATTTTCTCACCTTCTCAGGCTTTCTTAATTCTGTGAAGTCAAATGTTTTAGCAGAGAGAGAGAGGGAGAGAGAGGGAGGCTGATTATCAAAGGCTCTTTGATGCAAAGAAAGGACGTTTACCTCCTCCCTCTCTGGTTTTCCTCCTCCTTCCCTCTGCTACTTCTCTCCCGTCTGCAATACACAGGAAATCGATAAACCCAGCATCAACATTATAACACATTCTATCAATTCTGTCAGAGCAAAAAAGCTGAGGCCAATCTTTACTGCGGAGACGAGCGCTCGCTGTATCCGTTTTGGGGCTGAAGCAGCGTTCTGATTGGCAGCGAGTGCAGCATTGATTTATCTATTACTGGGAGAAGATAGCATTAGTGTTTATCACACAGACTTGAGGTCGTGCCAGGGAAGAAAAAAAGTGAAGGAGACTATTAGTGTGGTGGTGAGAGTTTTTGACTATAAATATTTGAATTTAGCCTACACATTGTAGGGTTATATTAATCATTCTGTAGATGACCATTTTATCAAAAGAAGGACTTTGGAAAGTTAAACTGGAAAGAAAACTGTAATGCTAAAATTCAAGGGCAGTGTCGATTGAATAGACTTCTTAACAAGATTTGAATACAAAGATGTAGAAAGAAGAGATTTCTGATTTGCACTATAATATCATGTCATCAGATGTACATTCATTACCTCATTGTCATTGGCACAAACATATGTCTGCGCTGCTCTGGAGCTTTACAATTACAGTTGCTGGGAAACAGTTTTCATCTCTGTCGGCATCCACTTGTCCTATTGAAAAAAAAACTGCCTGCAGTATCACTGCAGTGTCATGGAATCCACCGCCAAAGGGGAATAAGTGCGCTGTCACTGATTCATTCCTTCTGACGCGATGAAGTAAAAGTCAGTGTAGAAGAATGCAAAAAAAAAAGTTCAACGATTACCTGTCAGGCTCAAAGAGAAACCCACAGGACAACAGCAGGTACAGATACAGTCAAACCTGAGAAACTTCATCACAACTTGGAGATAAAACAGCTCCATGAACAGATAAAGATGTGGGAGAGACGCCCTGAAGTAAGGGCTTATGAAGGCAGCACAAGGCCTTAAAGGAGCCATATTATACCCTATTTCTCCAAGTTAGCATCGTTCCCTGGTGTCCTAATGAACATGTCTGTGACATGCTTTGGTCAAAATACCATAAGGATGAAGCACCACAGCAGTTCAATCACCCTGTCAAAACAACCCTGTTCAGAACGCTCTGTTTAGTAGTATCTCTTTAGGTCCACCTTAAAAAAAAGTAAAACGAAACTTAAGGGACAGGAAATTACATCAGCCACAGAGGCTACTGGGAGCTAACAGCAGTTAGCATTTGGAAAAATGATCACTTTGCCGTCATATATAACATGTATCCACTGGACAGATAAATCCTCTGAGGTTGGAAGTTTGTGTAGAACTCTGCGCTGCACTGTGGAGCCAAGAATAGAACTTCCCGCGGACTTCTGGTTTTCTGATGCCGTTGCCCTCGCCAGCACTCTCCCGTGTTTCAAGGACAAAGCAGAGATCCGCGAGACAACAATTCCAGGAATTTAGCACAATGAGCGCGGAAGTCAACATCGCGTGTTTCATCTCCTGTACTTAGACTGAGGAGGACCACAGAAACATGAGTGAGTCATCTTTTTTTTCACACTTTGTCGACCAATAAGGCCTCCAGAGTCCCAAATATAAGGATTTAAATTATTTAAATCTTTAACTCTTTAACACCGAGCCTATTGCAGACAGCACGTTTGAGCCGGCGCAGTCTGCATTGCCATAGTTTCGCGACGGTTTGTACTATCGAAAAAATTCCAACGGTTTCTGAAAGCGGAGAGGTTGCACCTTAAAGTCAACGTATGGTTTTTGCAGTAATTTCACTGTCACTGTTGCAGGAAACCGGTGAATCAGACAAATGTTTCCAAAATCTGGTGTTCGTGTACAACTGTTTTTTTCCAAATAAAACGTTTTGTTTTTCTTGTTAATACACTATTTTAACATGTATTGAATTGTAAACAACTGCCAGACATTGAAGGCAAAAACACTTACTCACAGGATCATTTTCTGTTAAGCTAAACATTCCAGAAATGGTTAATTGTTGGGTTAACCTTGATTGTTGCTTGTCCAGGTCAAAAACAACCTACAGTTTGACACACATAACAATTTTACGCAGCGACTGTGTTCATATCTAACATTAACATACGTCTCTGATGCTTTCAGATCCCATTACTTTCTAAATACTTTTAACAACGTGACAGCAAATGTAGCTTTTTTTTATTCTTTCAAACATCTGCACAGAGAATTCTGGATTTATTAACAGAATTTGCACTGTTGGCCATCCTTATTTTTAAAGGGAAATAAATGACGTGTTTCGCATCATTTGACTCACAGCAGGGCAGATTTGGAATCTCAGCAAAAAACTGAAGCACATTTAAAAAAAATAATAATAATAATAATACTGCTATTCTAGCGATACAAAGCCACGTGCAAATTGGCGAAGTATCCCTTTAAGTTCTCTGTTCCGCAAGACAGTTGCTATTTGAAGTAAAAACTGTATTCAGCAACTTCCCTGAACCCGGTCAACCTTCATCCCCTCACCATATCCACTCCTGCTCTCCTCAGCTCAGTCCACTCGCTCAAAGTATTATATACGAACTCCACTAAAGTGCCAATCCATGAGCAGATGAGAGGGCAAATGCAATCTGTTAAAAAGCCACATCTCAGCTGCAGAGTCATATGGCCACCATCCAGCACTTGACCCAAATCTGTGCGGGCGCCGCACCTCATGCTCTAAAACACAGCTGGCGGAGGCTTTTGCTTGTTGTTTTCGTTTTGTTGTCGTCATAAATGTGAAAAAGTGCGCACGAGTGCAAAAGTGCGCGTTAATAAAAAATGCTATAAAGTGACACGGTGTGTAATATTAAAGTGATAAAGAGGAACTCGCTGAGCGCGTCGTCTTGGCGACTGCTGAAACCCGGCGTTTAAGTCCATATAATGAGTCTATTTGCATCCATCTGTGCTGAGCGTAGAGCTTCGTATCGGGAGAGCGGCGCCCACGTCAACGAGCCGCTGTCGCGTGCTGAAGCATAATTGTGGCGTCGTGGCCAAAAGAAGAGTTGGAGCGATGGGCCTCATTGGCCCAGATTCATAGAGCGTGACCCAAACATTTAGACGTAATTGACGCACATATGCACGGCTATAAGAGCAGATGCAGAGTCGCGTAATCCGTGAATATAACGAGGAGCTATATGAGATTGCTGCGACTGAATTGAAGTATTTTTAATTAGCCCAAAGAAAAAGGCTGATATATGGAAAAAAAAAAAAACAACAACCCTGTTTCATTTTCTTGACTGAATAATTAATTGAAATGCTTTGCTAAAGTAATTATAGCCGTGTTTATTTTAGGTGTAGCAACAACGGAGGGAAAAAATAATACACGTACTAATACCGATAAAACACACACAGCGTAAAACAAGTAACATTTACCGCATCAGTCTATAAACAACTGTTCTGTACATTTTTCAGGAGGGAGAAAAATGTCATAGGAGCGAGAGTCGAGGAAAGGAGACGCTGACGAGGCTTAAAGGGATTCTGACTTGTTGAAGGTCAAACTTCAATCCTTCAGTCGTTGAGGAGGCCGTGACGGAACGAGAGCTTTTATTCCAATAAACGAGAGAGAAATATCAGTTCTACGACGATGGAAAAAGATATGTATTTTAGATTATTACACTTATTGTAGATACATACAGTACCATTCAAAAGTTCAAAGGAGTCAGCGATACAATTTTTGTTGTGTTTTCCATTAAAACTCACACTTTTAGTCATCAAAAGAGTTGCGAAATCCATAGAAAATATAGTCAAGACATTGACAAGATTAGAATAGATTAGAATAATGATTTTTATTCAAACTTTGCTTTCGTCAAAGAACCAGCAAAACTGTTTTCATCTGTGCTAACATCATTGCACAAGTGTTTCTAATCATCCAATAGTCTTCAAACGCGATTAGCAAACACAATATACCATTAGAACACTGGAAATGGGCCTCTATACACCTATGTACATATTCCATTAAGAACCAGACGTTTGCAGCTAGAATAGTCCTTTAGCACATTAACAATGTATAGGGTGTATTTATGATTCATTTAATGTTATATTCATCGAAAGAAAAGTGCTTTTCCTTCAAAAATAAGGACATTTCTAAGTGACCCCAAACTTTTAAAACGGTAGTGTAGTTATTTTATATCAATGGCTGCTTATGGGTTAAACATAAGAATAATAATAATAAACCAGCAGTCAGGCTCAGAGGTGCAGGACGAACAGTAATTCAGGACTTCAAACTGTGGAGGGCGCCATTTAACATTTCCGTGTACAGCCTGCTGGAATTTATTAGGAGAAGAAGAGGCGCACTGGTGAGGATCCAGCCTTTGGATTGAGACACACCTAATGTTTTACTATGTCGTTGTACATTGCAGCCTTTGATCAGCTCAGTACCTGCCTGCAGCCTCGAGGGTCCGCCACAACTCACAAGGTCAGCCGTGCGGAAATCTGCCAGTCATTTCCACTGTATTTTAAATATAGCGCTGCAAGGGTTGCAACAGAACCTACAGCCAACCAACAATGTCCAAGACTCTCCTTTGGTCCCATACTTACATAAAACGGTCTAAAAACGGCACAAACGCCGCTGTAAATCAGGGACCGCAATCCTGACAAAACCTTTCATGAGTCAAGAACCGAAGCAGCACCGTTTTGTCCTAATTCTCCGTGTTTACCGGCTGACAGATTGAATGGACGTTTAAAAAAAAAGGGGGGGGGGGGGGGAACAGAAGCGCGGCAGAGACACAGCAGCACAGACGAGATGCTTTCCTATGTCTGCACAGAGGCTGAGGGGTGGAGGTGAGTGCAGGTGGATGAAGGGCAGCTAAGGGAGCGGCATCCCTGACACAGAACTGCAGTCTGTTTGGATTACATCACATACATCTTTTAGAGCCACTATCGCGCTGACTGGGAGCAGAGAGGAGGAGGTGGAAGCAGAGATAGGCAAGTGAGGGACAGAGACTGAGAGCCGGAGGTAAAAAAAAAAAAAGAAAAAAAAAATGAAACTGTGTGGGTGAGTATATATAGAGAGAGATATAGGTGGAAAAGGAGGAAGAGAGAGAGTAGAGGGAACTAGGGCAGAGCACAATTTATTATGGCTTCGACTCTCTCTCTCTCTCTCGGTAAGAGCCCAGCAGCAGTGGCATTGTGAAATATTCAGAGAGGAACCAGGGACAGAAACACCACCAGCTCTCAGTGACGTAACACAGCTGCAATGCTGGAACAACGCCCACAGAACTCTGCTCTGCTTAACACCTTGTTTGTGTGACCAGCTTTGATTCTCCTCTCCAGAGTTAAGAAGAGACCAAGAAGTTTTTCGCTCTGAAACTATCCTCCTGGATAGATAGCTATATTTGGACGCAGATTCTGCCACGCTGACTGTTTCTGGTTTGTAGTTAAATCTTAGTGGGAAGCAACTATTTATTGAAAAGCTGAATCACCCTCGTTACTACGCCTCTTTTTGAATGGAAGTCTGAGGGGAAATGAGTCTTCATCTAAATATTGTTCTGAGGCTTTAATGGTCTTATGTTTCTTCAACAGGACATTCATTCATTCAGCTTCTACCGCTTTAGAAGATGAATTACCGGGGAGGGGGTGCTAATCCCAGCTGACATATAGGGTAAAAGGCGGGGTACAACCTGGACAGATCATAGAGACAAAGAACTTCAAATTCACTCACACACTCACACCTTCGGTCAATTTCAGGAGCCTCAAACTCAAAAAGGCCTGGGGGCCAGTGAACTTCTAGGCTGGTCAGGAGGGGGGCCGGTCGAGTGAAATCAAAATAACATGTAGAATAATAGTAATTTAAACACGAGACAATATTTTAAATCATTATTAAAATATAACCTGATGCATAATTGTTGTTCACTGTTGGTCAGTTTCATTTCTCCCCATTTTTACCAAAGCATTTTTACATAGTTGTCAGATTATTTAACTTTATATTTGATAATTATGTCAAATCTTTGTATTACAGGAGTGTAATACAAAGATTGTGCACATTTTTAGATTTTCACACCTTAATATCTTAATATTTTATTCATAAACTGTTTGGTTTTATGTATTGATTCTCTGTGTCGCCAGTAGGGGGAGTTGCTGATTTTGCCAAATATTAATTGAAAGATTTTTCTGTAAGTTTGCAAATCTGGTGTCTGCTTCCATGCAACAAAAAGTTCTCACATTTAGTTTTACAAGTGTATTTGTGACAGAGTAGAATAAGTAGAATACCTTTAGTATAGTAGGTGTGTGAATAATCAATAATCATAATTATTGGCAGTAACAGAGGGCCCCAAAATCAAATTTTGCTTAGGGCCCCATGAAGGCTTGGGCTGGCCCTGCGGACATACTGTTGTCAATGATGTTCCCTTTTAGAGTAAAATAGACGGTAAAACATGGCACACTCAGCTGGTATCATGCCTGGTTGCTGGTAACATCTGCGGACTGTTGTTTTGTGCTTTTCCGTCTTGAAAGAAGTAGCTCGTGATACGTCTCTGTGGCACAATGTGGACGCTTCACCTCCCTGACTCTTGTTTTGAAATGAATTCTGCCTTCATTCACCCTTTGTTCACCACAAGTCACTCTTCTTCCTCTTGCTAACCCCAAGCTTGTCTTTCACTCCCTGCAACCCTTTAATCAAAAATCTACCTGTAACGTCTCTATTCTCTGTTACCATTCCAAGGTCGGGCATTCAATCATTTGCTTTCTTACCCAGTCAAATTTACCTTTCTCTACTCCCATCCCAATGGACTCTGCTTCCAATATGTCCTGGAGCAACGAGAGGAGAATTTGTGTGCATACGTGAGTAAGCCTGTGTGTGTGTGTGTGTGTGTGTGAAGAGGTTGTGACATTATGGATGACTTCATTTTGGAGGGCTATTAACAGAGCATGTCCCTGGGCTGAGGACCTTTCATGTGCGTCCCCCTGGAGAGATAGCGAACACAGAAAATAGAACGGGAAGCATTTGAGGTTATGTAGAAAAAAAAAAAGGATGTGTGTTTGTACACAATTTAAAAGTAAAATTTGATAACTGCTTAGCATTTATTTCCAAACTGAAAAGAATAATGTGCTGCAAAAAAAAAAAAAAAAATCCCAGGATTCTTAAATGATGTGGTGGTGTTTCTAGAATCCATTATTAGGTCCACGGCTAATATATGCACTACCCTGCCCATGTAACCTTGTAGGTGCAAACACAATCGGTGCACATATGCACAGTTAAGCGTGCGAGGGAAGAAATTGCCAACATTTTTCTATTATTCTGGTAAAGATACCAGAGGATAGACATGTTTTTTTATTAAATTTTTTTTACTGTCAGTTTGCCTGCATGAATGATGATAGTTATAATATCACACTGATGTTGTGACCCATCAATCATGTCATCAAGAGAGGGAAAATACACAAAACTGCACGAAGGGACTCGACATAAAGAGAGTTTCTGATAGGAGCTGCAGTTTTATAACACCTCTGTGAATATAATATAATATAATATAAAATAATATACATTAAAAAGGCTGTTTCAACATTAAAATAAATCCAATCTTCAATCTTTTATGCTGGTCGACCCTCACGTTAGTCCAGAGCTTTAACGGCGTCTCTGTTCTGAGACGGACTGAGGCGTCGTTGCAGAACAGATTGTAAAAAGAACTGTGTCACATCCACCAGGAGACGTGTTAAAGGACCACTCTCTTAATTGCAGGGGCCTCACGGTACATTATGCCAACAAAGAGGCTGAGTGAGAGGAGGATGGAGGAGTGATGTATTTGAAAAAAAAAACAACTGGTGATTCACATTGTGTTTCCTCACCTCCAGATGTGAGGCAGCAACACTGCCGCTGTGTTTAAAGCGGAACTAGACCGGAAGTTCCTATTAACGCTGTTTTTTTTGGTGTGTATCTGCGTCATTACCTTGTTTATGAAGCCCTGACGGTTCGAAACAAACAGTTCAGCCACTGCTGAGAACGTTGTGTTTTATTGTAATCTCGGGGCTCAACGAGATCACTGAAAATCCCGTAATAGTTACGTAAGCAGCGGTTCTCCTGAACAACCGATCGTCCTGCTCCGGGCGGTAGTCCGGGCACATCCGGTTACGTACATTGAACCGCAGAAGAAGAATAACGTCCGTTGTGGAGGTGTTTCACGAGCAACAGTGTCTTCTGACTCTGGGTCTGACTCCGGTTTAAAGTCATAAAAGTGACTGCGGCGGGGAGTCGTGACAAAGCTATTTTTAAACACTGTTAAAACAATGTTTTGATAATGAGGAGCAGTGCATCCGCCGTTCCAGAGGGGGGCGCTGTGCTTCTGAGAATGGATGTGCTGGATAGTACTGGCCAATCACAAGACTCTGTCTTCTGGGGGTGAAAGTTCACTCTGAAATCTCGCAGCAGAAAAACACTGTCAGAAAAGAGGATTTCTATCGGCTATTTTACAGCAACTAGGAGGTTTTTGACCATAAAAACAAGTTAATGTATGTAAGTAGACCTCCATAACTAACATTTATGTGCAACAGGACCACTCTATGTCACCTTTAATGTAAGGGGACAGACAGTGAACTAGACAAATGAGGTGATGGGAACCAGAAACCAGATCACTGAAAAACTCTATCTAAGACTCTTGGTTTTAATACGTCTGAATCATAACTCCAATCCACAAACACGCATTTGCAAAGTCCATGAATTCACCTTCACGTCCTCCGTCTCTCAACGCAGCTGGGATGAGTGGAGGTAAATGAGAATCAATGGAGTTAAAGAAAGAGACGAATGTTTCTTCTTCCCCCCCCACGGCATTGATTCCCCCGGCTCCTTGGGGTAATGGTCCTGAAGTTGTTGGAGCTGACCTCACACGCAGAACAAGTTTAATTAAGAAAAAAAAAACAGCCACAGGCCACTTTAAAATCACATAAAGAAAGAATAATCTAATCCTAACCTCATGGTAATGACACATGTAGCTAAAAAATAAAAATGAACATATTCTCAGCTGCTGAGTTTCTTAGACTGAATTAAATCCTTATTCTGCCATTAGATGGTGTGCAAATATATATGTAAAAAAATTGCATCTATGAACAAACACTTTTTATTAAAATCTACACACTCTTAGATTAAAGCTCTTCAGCCAAACATTGTCTGCGGCTGACAGGCCGAGGATCACGCGCTACAACCGTATGAATTCATGTTCCGAGGGTGACAGTTAAATGGTACATATTTATAAATAGCTTCTCTGGTCGTAATGACCACTTAAAGAACTTTGAAAGCACATTCACGGCACTTCTGTTTGCAGCACAATCATTATACTCAATTTTGAGGTAAGTGTGATTCCCAGGGACACGTCAGCGAGGGCTGAATGGAGCCCAGGATCAAACCCTCAAACCCTCAACCTTACGTTTTTCGTGGACAAACCACTTCACCTCTATGCCTCTTGAGCCAACAGCTGCCCGGTCTTATCAGCAGGAGAAGACACACCATACTCATGTATAATTATGTGGTATTTCTCAGAATGTAAGAATTTCTTATTTGTTTTGCTGTATTATTCTTTTTTCTTTTTAGCTATGTTGCAAAAAAAAAAATGTGCACGCAGGTACAGGAGACTTGCAATTTCACTTCAAAAACCAGCTTGACCCTGCATGGAACATTACACTATTATCCAAGTGGACGCCCCTGCAGCGGGAAGTGCACAAAACCTCCCAATGCTTTCTCCTGGAAATGAATAAAAAAAAAAAAAAAAGGGAGGAGGAGGAAATTAGGACAATCTGGCAAGTGGAAAAGCTTGTGATCGCTCCGGTCCCAATCAAACACCTACACACACACACACACACACATTTACAGACTACACTCGCTCCACCACCTATTGGTTGGCTCACCTAATGACAGTTTTCTCTTCAGGCCAGAGGCAGGAAATGTCAAACCAATTAACAATATGACAGGAGGGAAGAAGGGGAGTGTGCTGTTATAGAAAGACAGAAGAAAATAAGAGAGCGCTTGAAATGTCAACCTCGCCGCGGGAGTATATATGAAAAACGTTGCTTTGCAAATTTTACAATGTATTTGTTCGAAAGCAAGCATATACGATTTTGAGAACACGAAACATATATTTTACTGCAGAGTCACAGGGCAAGGAAAGTCATCCTGACACTGGGGTGCAATGATTAAAATCCCTCTCTGTGTTTCCATACATTCAATGAAGAAATGAGTGCAATCATTTTCAAAACCACGATTATTTACTCTCGATCCAATTTCTACCACTTTATCCTCCGCATGAGGGTTGCAGCTGGGGGTGCTGCTGTGCCAGTCCCAGCTGACCTAGGGCAATAGGCCAGTCAACCATTGACACGCACTCCTACAGTCAATTTAGAGTGTTTACCAATTTTTTATAATTTTTTAAAATATATTATTTGGGCCTTTTTGCCTTTAATGATAGTATAGCGGAGAGAGACAGGAAACGGGAGGGAGAGAGATGGGGAATGACACGCAGGAAAGACCGCTTGGTGCTGGATTTGAACCAGGGTCACCTGCAGCAAGGACTACAGCCTCTACCAACTGAGCCACCGCTGGCCCAGTGTTTACCAATTTACCTAATTGAAGAATTGGATCTTTAGATGTGTTGCTAAATGCATCTAACCTGCAGTTAAACCCTGAGCGATACAAACAAGCTAACGAACGTCGCCTCAAACGACTGCCGTCCGCTGCTACGAGCCATAAACAGCTAACGCGTATGAAAGCGTGAACTCCGTGGCGCTGGTTAATGTGTACTCAACAGTCAGCGCTGGGACCGTATAAACGGGCACAATCGTCCGTGTATTTATTAAACGCTTCGCTTACAACGCCGCCACCAGAGAGACGTACAACGTATCGGGAGACGTGACTTCGCCTCTCTTTGGTCAGTTTACGTATGACGCAAGTATGTTTGGGCTGGCCCCAAGATCCTCATTGAAAATGCATTGGAGAGTAAGTTTTCCGAAAAAAAACAAACAAAAAAAAAACATGAGAGTCAATGGGAGAATTTTTGGGGCGATTCTCCACGTCAATCAAATCACCCCAAAAGAGGCGGGACCATTTAAAACATGACTTGAATCTGAAGAATCTGATTGGACAATGACAGATAATAATGTCTAGAACACTGATAATAACTACTTTTGCTGGCTTCTGAGATGAAAGAAATATATTAGTACGAAGGTGCTCCTCCTAGTTGGTAGGGCGGCGCCCAAATCGCCCGTATACACCGATGGTACTGCGGTACACTCGCTTATGCCGGGTCACCGGGTGAATGTTGCTCTGCATGCCAGCATACTACCAGTATGTGGACTCCTTGCAACCTGTTGGTGTTAATTAATAAAACCAGGTTACGAGCACTAACCCCGCGTTGGTTCTTGAGAACACAAAACACATGTGTGTAAAAGTGTGCAGAGACGTAGACAGTAGACACACAGTACAGAGACCATACATCAGACAGACGTCTAACGGTCTCCTTACAGGTGATTAGAGGACGGTGGAGCGTTGACATCTTGACTCATGGTGAGCGCTGCTGGTAATTTTAAGCAGCACAAGGACCCTTTGACCCTGCCCTTGCTGCAAATGGACACATTTGCATACAGTCATTTCCCAGTAGCCTATAACTGGGCTGTAATAGCAGCACTGCCTATTATCTGATGCTGGATTAAGTGTGCTTCTGCATAAAGGTTTAATATGCTACATCACAAAACCGCCTACGGACACTTGCCTGCATATATTATGCCAACACAACATCACTGTTATGGATCTTGGGTGCTGCTTCAGCACGTTTTTGTGAACTGTGACTCAGAGGAATAAGATGAGGACAGAGGAGCGTCCTTTGCTTTGGAAAGTCAACGGTTGTTGCGTAGATGGACGTGATTCGTCGCGTTCGCTTGATTATTTCCAGTAACGGCTGACACACGGAGAGCAGAAAGCACGTGTGCGTGCACTGCTTAGTGACTGTGGAAATGACAGGATCCATGTGTAAGTTATAGAGTGAGTTAATGAGCCACAATGACATTGTCTGTTTATTCAAATGCTGTTAATATGACAACAAGAAAACCCTGATTGTGAGGCGGCTCCATTATTAACCTCTCTAAATATCATTTGGAGATTTAGCAAAAACAAAGAACCTCGTGCCCGAGTTACTGTCACTCTAACGACTTGTTAATTGGTTTTTAATTGAAAGGGGAGAAAATGTCCTGTTATTTGATCCACATACGAAGAAGGCGCCCTCCATTTCCAGGTGGAAATATTCGAGGCAGTTTGATTTTATGAGCGTCGCAATAACACTGTTCTTAACTGTAAACTCTCTCCAGTGCAAATAACACACAACGTCACACCCGACTGAAGTACCCACTTTAGGGAAATGAAAAGAGAAAAACAGTTAAAGAAATGCAGAGGCTAAGTGGTTCGGTTTAACGCAGAGTGTGCTAAAAAAAAATGCTTTTGAAGATGGAAAGAGTGGTCACCAAAGAGAAAAGTACTTGAGTCTGGTCTGGACGTAAGAATTGGTGACCTAAGAGATGATATTATAGCAGAAATAGACAAAGTCATAGAGCAAAAATAATAAAAGAAAACTGATTGAATACAAGCATTAGTGCAGTGTGTCAGGAAACTGACGCTGGGTGACAAAGATTTACACCAATATTGTATTGTATTAAAGGGGAAATAAGTAGTTTATAGTGCCATCTAGAGGAGAGGCTGAAATTTACAACCTGACCCCTTTACAAAAGAACTGCTGCTCTGCTCACCCCCTCCCTTCCCTGAACGCTACGGTATCCTCAGCCGGTCAAATGTCGTCCTCGTCGTCTTTCTCCGTGTCAGCAGATGAGGTTCATGAGGCGAGGGAGAGGGCGAGCTACCGCGGCCGTAGAAGACGAAGCGGAGAGAGAGGAGGCGGGACTTCTGCTACAAGTAAAGAGACGCTTGATTTGTTCTCTCGCGTTTGTCCTTACAGGCTCCGGTAGAAACATGGCGTCTCGCTGCTAACAGTGGCTATGCAACCGCGGTCCGCAGTCATGTTATTTAACATGACTTTTTGAAACACTACGAAAATGAAACAAAAACTATTATACAGCGACGAGACAATGCAGGAGCACATAATATGTATAAAAAAGTGGATTTTGGGTTATATAAACCCATAAATACTACACATTGTACCTTTAAGTTAAGTATTTTTTGCTTTTAACATAGTTAAACAGCAACTTTACATTATTTCTGTCTCAAAACTGTATTTTTGGAAGGTGCTTCAATTACAAATGAAGTGCAGGTAAACCACGTTTTAAACAGTCAGGACATCATGCATGTACACATGATACAGTAATTCACTGCTTGTTTTCTTCCTTCCAATACCATATCAATCACAATCTCACCAATTACAATCTCAGTGAACACGAGTGAGATACAGGGAGATTTCCTAAATTAACTTATTTTCGAATAACAATTAAAAGAATCATTTCTATCTCACATAAAAGAACAGCAGACTGTATTTAGATTTGTTTTAACGATACATAAACACGTGCTGGGCACTAGGATTAACGCGTGACGTGTTTCCATGACGACTGACCGGAAAAAAGACGCGCGTGGCGTCACGTTTTACGTGCCGCGACACCAGAGTCCAGGCAATGCGTTAATGCGCCCCGCACTAACTAATCAAAACACACATATATATGTATCTATATAATTTTTTTTATCAAATATAAGTCTGGTGGGAGCCCCATTTTGGACAGCCCTGTTTTAAATCAAGTAAAAAGTAGGTTCATTGTCATTTAAAAATGTGTTATTTTTGCAACCAGTGGACACGCCCCCTGGTGGCTAACTGCTACGCCTGTCCCGCTTCTGATACTTCACTTTTCAAACCAAAAGGCTACGTCTCCATTCGGCATAAACATTCTACGCATAATATGTGTAAGACATCCAGTGGTGATTGCAATAGAGGACTATTTATGTATCGAGTTGTTCATCAGCTGTTGTGGTTCTCACAGATGGATGTTTGTCAGTTAAAGGCGCCATATGTAAGAATGTGGCCAAAAACGGTTACTACATTCAAATTCAAAATACAGAGGTCTTTTAGGTTTGGTTTTCTGACGTAACTGGCAACCCGTGGTTGCTCGGCAGATGAGACTCTACTGACTGCAATGATTGGTAGACGGCGGTAGGTGGCGCCACATGCCAAAAACATGATTTCAAAACAAAAAAAAAATGTTTTAATGCAAATATTTTGTCTGTACTGTTGTTGTTGGTGAGTTCAGTTTGTTATATGAACATTATTCCTGAGTCTCTGTGACATATTAGGAGGATTTTATGTCCATGTTGCTTTAAATATATTACATAATGCACCTTTAATTATAACATTAACAGCAGTGTAGAAAAGTAAAGCCTTCCTTCAGAGTACTGAGTTGTAAGTTCTGCTTGAAAACAAGAAATTTCAAATTTTAGGTCTGATCTGTCCATTCATGCTGCTGCGCGAGATGATTTGTTAGCGCACGAACCTTTGCGTAAATGATAATAAACGTACACAAACGTGTGCGTAAACCCTTCTAATTATTACACGCTGTACCTCTACAGGCAGACAGACCTCAGCCCTCGTCGCGGGAATTGAAATCCAAAACGACTGCTCCCACGGCGGAAGCACAATTATACTGTCGTGTTAATTGTTGAAATGAACATCAACTGTTTGTCGGTGCAACAATCCAAACACTGTGTCTCGTGGGGCTCTGCAAAAAGAGACGAGAGACCACAGCGTAGAGGAGAGAGAGCCAGGAGCCAGGAGGCAGTGACAAATGTTGACACAGATGACAACGTTAACCCTCTCCATTTCCTCTCCATCGCTGCCCTCTCGCTCTCATCATGAACACATGGGACATTAATATAAAGTCCAAACGCACGCTAACGTATACATACATTCACACGCGCGCACACGTTTAGTGTAGTTGCTGTATAGCTTATAAAATGGCCGCTTTGTTTAATCAGCATCGAAGGAGAAAATTGGAATTTACTCGAGAGCAACACTTCTGTCACCACAGGTCATAAATCACAGCACACACACACACACACACACACACACACGAGCTGATTGATCACACTCATAATCGCTCTCCTCTCTTTCTTACACATGTGCGTTTCACATGTAGTCTTTCGCTCGTAAAATGCACTTTATGTTGAAATCATTTTTTTTTGCACTCGACATAACGTCCGCGATGGTAAACTGTCGCTGTGTTTCTGCTCAATACTCCTTCCCTGCAATTTCCTTTGGGAGCTTTAACAATACCATTGATCTCGTGGGCTTAATGTGTTGTGTGTGTGTTCATGCTTTAATATCTTTATTGCGTTATACCCTCTCTCTCTCTCTCTCTGTCTCTGTCTTTCTTTCTCTCAGCCGTGTGCAGCACTTATACCTTCTCAAAGGCGGCCTCTAATTGTCTTCTCTTTTCTCCTGGTCCCTTTTCTACTAAAGCATTTTTAGTATGCAATACATTTTGCCTTGCGTTTGTAGCGGAGAAGCTTCCCTGCGTTGCTCCTCTCCTCCTCTGCATCACCGAGGTCATGCGAGGTTTACTCGGCACGTACGCTCTCGTCCGTTACGCACACACTTGCCACCAGGATCCCCGCTCTTTGGAAGTGAGTCCGTCTTCCTCGCCATCGTGGTGTCTCACATTTTTTTTTTTTTTCCAGGCTCCTCAAAAGCCCTGAGGTCACTGAGTGGCAATTAACTTTATCTGTCAGCTGTGCACAACACACACACATGCACACACTTAACTACTTTACAGTCTAATACAATGGTCGCTGAAATATTCTTTAGTGCTCAGATAATGTTATTACAAATTGACTGTATGTAAACAGGACGCGCTGCCATGAATCACTGTGACATCGGCCACAAATGAGGCGGAGGAAACACTCTGTTGATCTCAGCCTCTGCGTTTATTATTGGCCTAAGTCTTTAAATGCAAATAACCCCCCACGCACCCGTTAACCTGGACTTCCTCCCCGTTAGACTTATTTGCCGTGAGTTGATAGGTCATTAGTCATTCTGCACCTCCCCACCTCTCTCTCTCTCGCTCTCTTTCCCTTTTCTTCCCCACTTTGCCGACGTCCTCCGTCTGCACTGACAGGCGTATTAATGTGGCACAAATGTGGACGGTGTTTTCAGCCGTTTTTGTCCTGAACGCATGCAGCTGCGAGGGGCTGCTGAGCGTTGGAAGTGAGCCGTCAGGTTTTTGCCTCATGAGAAATTAAAGGTCGGATGAAACTTTAATGATCCCACTGGAGAAAGTGGGTCATTGCAGCGGCAAAGACATGAAATATATAAGATCACTGACAATAGAAGAACAAGAAAAAAAGAAAAAGAAATGCACAATGATGTAGTGTTTTTGTTGAGTTAACCGTGTCTTTATTTATTCCTGCGTGGGTTTATTAATAAAGACAATAATATAGCAGACAAAGAGCAATTTTAGACAACTTTCATGTCCTCAGTGGTTCTGGCTGCATTATTGTTTGGTCACTGTCATAAAGATGCAGTATAAGGTCATTTTCTTTGCAGCCAGTGTTGTTGTTTTGATCATTAGAAGCAGAATAACACAGTACTTTTGACCTATAAATCAAGCGTTCATTAATTTCTACTGTATAGGGAAAAAAATGTGTCTGCATAGCCAGTATTTAATAATAGTACTTATTACTACTATTAATACCATGACACCAAAAAATAAAATAAATATATGTATTATTCTGATTTTGTATGTGAAAAAAAATAAAATATATATTTTAGCATTAGATAAAATATTGTTGCTGTTTAAACAGTTGCAGTCCCCTCCAAATGTATGGGAAGAGTGACACACATTCCTTCATTATCATAACAGATAAACTTGAATTAGATTTAAACAAATAATACTTTAGTGGCCAATCCTTTGCTCTGCATTATTCTTCAGATGTTTTATCAAATACTGTAAGTCGCGTTGAAGGAGCTGCTTTTCACGTCTCCTCTTGGAGTTACACTTCTGCCTTTGTTGTCGTTTGCTTATCTTTAATATAGTAATTAAATAGTAATAGTACTATTACTAGTTTAGTTATATAGTATTTCCAAACTGCTGACACGTCCGCTTATTGCCACACGCCTGCTCTGTACTGACTCGAACACACAGTAAAGTGGTACAGGAGAGCAGCGTCGTACCCCATACCCGACACCGGTGCCTCTAATCGTAATGTAAAGGTCTATTTCAGGTTAAGTAGCAAAAATAGCATCATAAATAAGAATGTATTAAATACAAAAAAGGTCAAACATGGATGTATCACCAAATTAAATCTTGACCCGTGTGACTTCAAAATGACCACCACACATTATTCTGCTCATTGAATATAATCTATTACTATGTTTACAGGTTTAAATGCCTTGTTTTTACAGTGTTTTAATATCAGGTCATGCCTATATTTTCATATTTTGTATGTGTTTTATGTGATTTAAATGCCCTTTGTAGGCTTTTTATGTATTGTTCTGAGACAATAAAGTAATTTGATTGATTGATAGATTGACTTCACTGTGGAATAAAAAAAATCAAGAAATGTAACATTTTATTACATATGACATAAGTCCAGGTTCTTGAATGGATGATGAACGGGATTATGGAATTATGAGGGTGGGGTTTGAACGGGAGATGACAGGACGCTGATGAAGTGAGACACCAGTCATGTGTTAAATCACAGCCTCTGTCTCTGGCACTCTCTCTGCACCCGGCATCGAATAACCTGGAAACTAGACAGACAGACGATTCCCTTCTTCTCTGCAGCTAAAATGGTCAGCCCTCCCCCTGCTCTCAGCCCCTCGGGGGGGGGAAACTACCTGACACACAGGATAGAATGAAATCCTTTCTTACATCTTCCTCTCCGTCTGCTTCATCCCTGATTTCTACTCTGTTGCAAAAAATGGGAAAAAACCCTTCATGACTAACTTCCATTCACTAACACATTTACACATTTTACATTTACAGATGCGCAGGTTTGTGTTGTCAGACGGATGCTGTGTGAACGAGAACCGGTGACAAAATGACAGATAGAGGAAACTGAGAGTAAAGAGTGAGAAAGAAGAGAAGAAACAAGTGGGTCAACGGGGAAAATAGGCCATGTACAGGAGATACAGACAATTACTCCCTTTTCTGACAGACCTTTTTTTGACAAATCTTAACCCTCAACCCAACACTGACCTAAACCCAATTTAAAGGCTGACCCTAAAACCAAGTCTTAACCCTCAAAAGCCCTTTAACCCTTAGAGCACAGAGCATCTCAGCTGCTTTTTTCCCATTACTATGTTTAAACGTACAGTATATATAAGAATGCAGTAAAGAGTGTCTTATATGTCTTTTTTTCAGCACAACCTATAGGTCATCTGATGAAAACAACAACTATATAAACACACCTGGACAAAAACGACTAAAAATGTTCAGAAATTCGGGAAAAATGGCTCACATAAAATTAATGATAACTTCGACTCAACAGCAGAAGACGGAAACCCAGCACATTTTTTTAAAGCTTGAATATGTGCCTATAAACACACACCCCTAAGATTAGAGCTGCAACTAATGACTATTTTCATCAGTAGTTAATCCATCGATCATTTTCATGATTAATCAAGTAATCAGTCAGTCAAAATGTCAGAAAATGTAAAAAATGTTGCTCAGTGTTTGTCAAACCTGGAAATGATGATGTTCTCGAATGTCTTTTTGTGTCCACAAACCAAAATGATTCAGTTTTTAATGATATCTTTGTTATATGGAGCCAAGAATCCTGAAAATATTCACATTTAAGAACCTGAAACAATCAGAAATCTTGTTTTAATCACCGAAAAAAAGCTTCAAACCGATTATCAATATAGTTGAACATTAATTTAGTAATTGATTAATAATAGAGTAATTGTTTCAGCTCAACCCAGAATGTCCATATAAGGAGTTGTTTATTATTCCCAGGGCAATTTACCATAGGTTTGTGCAGCTATTCTTCTTACACTCTTAGAAATAAGGGTTCCAAAAGGGTTCTTCTACAAGGGCTGAGGTTCTACCTGGAACCATTTGCTTCTGAAAAACCCTTTTCTGAATAAAGGGTTTTTCAAGGGTTCTTGGTTGAACCCTCCAACAGGATTCCAGATGGATCCTTTATTAAAAGATTCTACCTGGAGCCAAAAAGGGTTCTCCTATGAGGGCAAGCCAAAGAACCTTATGTGGTTCTACTTAGCTCTTTTATTTCTAAGAGTGTGGGACAATGCAGTGTCTTAAACTCAGCCTAAACAAAGCATTAAAATAAGGTTCTGCCTCATTAGGACCAGGTTTTGGTCTCCATGAGGACTACTGGTCCTGGCAAGGTCAGTGTTTATGCCAGAAAAGGTCCTAAAGAGGTAACAAAAACACACACACACACACACACGCTCTCCCTTTTTCTTCATGATTTTACATTAATGTTTGTCATTAATTGTCCATGAGTGCTGTACATTCCTTTCTAACACTGTTTCCAACCGTCCATCATTTTAATGATAAAAAGCAAATGGGCCTCATGAGCCACTAATGTGTGCATGTGTGTGTGAATGGTGTGTGTGTGTGTGTGTGCGTGTGTGTGTGTGTGTGTGTAACATTAATTAATTGATTGCTTGAATTATGCGCATCTGAAGGCAAGTGTAATTAAGGGCTGCCATACGCGTCTTGCTGATTTGACCAAAACCCTCACTCAGACGGGGCCGGCGTGTCACCGCCGCTCACACCAGCATTTGTTACTCGGACAAACTTCCTGTGTGTGTGTGTGTGTGTGTGTGTGTGTGTGTGTGTGTGTGTGTGTGTGTGTGTGTGTGTGTGTGTGTGTGTGTGTGTGTGTGTGTGTGTGAGCTCATTTGAGACAGATGTGTATTTGCGTGTCTCGTTATTGTTTTTCATCAGTAATCGTGTGAGAGCTTGCTTTTCTCTGCTGCCTGGCAGACAGATCTGAATTGCATTTGTGTACGAGTGAGTGTGTGTGTGTGTGTGTGTGTTGTCCCCTCCAGGCCCGACGCTGATAAAGACTTAAAGGTCAGGTGTTCCCTCTCATTTCTCTAGCTCTCCAGGTAATTACTCCAAAGCACAGTTCAAGGCACACGGAGAGACAGAAGGCAGGTGTGCACGCATCTCACTGCCCGGATCAGACGGAGCAGAGAGAGCACGAGATAAACTCACGTTTTGCTCTTGTAGTTGAACCGGAGAATTAAAGATAAAAGGAGGAAAAAGGAAGGTTTTAAGTTTGAATAAAATATGATTTGTGTTTAGTGTCCCTTATCAACAGTATCAATCTGATCATTCACCTGAGCCTGTGCTTAGTCGAGTCGTACACAGAGCATTCTGGGCTCCTGGGAAACTACAATGCAGAGAGCTTCGGTCTGTCCTGATCAATAATATGTCATTCAGCAGGGTGAGGCAGGGCACTGCAGTAACAGCAAACATACACATATAGAGAACACTTACTGCAACTAAATGTAGAAGGAAGAAATATTATACCGACTATCAAAGCAAGACAATCTAAGACACAGACACGCCTGGTACTTTATTATTTATTTTCCCCCTGGTAGTCATGTGTGCTCACGCTGTGGGTGGTATATGATGTTTTTCTGGAACATTTCTTTTTAAATAGTGGCTCCTAATCCACACTGATAATCCTCTATCCCTGAATGGAAGCTATAGCGATAGCGACAGTGCCGATTACAGCCTCATACAAAATGCATGTTGAGGAAAAAAAATCCTCTTAAGGCCACAAAACACGCTGATCTAATTCAATCAAGGATCCGGAGCGACGAGGACTCAAACGTGATTTGGCGTTAGAGAAGAATTGTGCCTCAGTGTGCGTTTGTGGGTCTGTGTAATGTCTGAGCCGTCCAAACACACACACACACACACACACATTCATTTACAAAACACATGCAGCAGTAGTTTCATGATCGCATGCTTTGTGTGAAGGAATGTCAGAGCAACCCCAGATTTCCCATTCCCACCACTCTCCTCCCCCTGTTTTACCCCCATTTCTTATAAAAATCCTTGATCGTATCGCAAGGCTTCCTCCTGAGCTTCAAAGTGAGCCGCAAAGAAAGAAGAATCCCTTATTTAAATAACTTTTTCTTTTACCCTGTGTGAAAAGTGTCGTCTCGCCCCTGCGCTTTTCGCGAGGAACAAAAACGAACAACCTCAGACGTTTGCATGAATTCATCATCCAAGACTGAGGCTCAGTCAGGTCTTTAAAAATGTGAGACTGAGTCGTAGGACTTACAAAGAAAAGCTTTGTGCCTTAGTTTCTCTTCTCTATCTTTGGAACTGCAGCGTGCGTCGGGATGACGGGATTGGAAATATAATGTGTAATCTGGGAATTAGGCATCATACGTGTGTAATATTCAAGTATTCTAATGTCTGACTGTATGTTAGCTTACTGACGCGCGACACCCATGAAAAGATCCATCACTTGAGATCTAACACCCAGCAGACAATGGTGTTATTGAGCACACAGAAGGACAAAAATGAGGTTTAAGTATACAGTATATACTTATACATATATAAGTAGCACACGAGCCCTTTATTAGTAAATATTAAGCAAGTTAACACCTTATTCTACATAACCTTATTCTACCTCTATTATGACATTAATGAAGATATTTCCCACATAAGGTGTTAATACGTACTTAATATTTACTAATAAAGAGCTAGTATGCGACTTATATGAATGTTAGTGAGCACCCAGGTTAAGGCGCCATATGTAAGAATGTGGGCAAAAACGGTTACTACACTCAAATTCAAAAATACCGAGGTCTTTTAGGTTTCCTTTTCTCCGCCATTGTAGCTCAGACGTGACTGGCAACCCGTGGTTGCTCCACAGCTGAGACTCTACTGACTGCAATGATTGGTAGACGGCGGTAGGTGGCGCCACATGGCAAAACGTGATTTCAAAACATAAACATGATTTGCGGTCTGCAAAATATTTTTTTGAATGCGAATATTTTGTCTGTACTGTTGTTGTTGGTGAGTTCAGTTTGTTATATGAACATTATTCCTGAGTCTCTGTGACATATTAGGAGGATTTTATGGCCAGTTGCTTTAGATTTATTACATAATGCACATTTAATGGTGAGTATGTGTTCCCTAATCTAAAGAATTACATAATACCGAAAGTGTCAACTGCACTATAGTGACATTTCTGCAGCAGCTCCTTGTCATCCTGCAGCACGATCACTGTGCCAAATTAATCCCGTTAATAATTGTTGTGGTCGATGAATTAGCAAACATTACATCCACCTAGCGCCAGCCTCGGGGTATCAGGCCCCGTCAGTACCGGCGGCTGTCAGTGTTGTAACTCGACTGGAGGAAAAAGTGACCATGCGTGAAAGGAGCCCATTGTCACGTTCGAGCTCGTGCGTGCCTGCGGATTAATTGTGTGAAAGACGACCGCTTGATAAGAAGTGTTATGACTTGGCATGAAATGACGGCGATTGACTGCTGTGGCAGACTGACAAGATGGATTTCAGTGGCCCACTTTCGGGGCAGGAGCCGTCACATCCTGAGAAGCGCTAGTGGGACGGGGACTGATGAGCAGGGATGCTGTAATTCAGTTTATTGTTCGTGCATTAGAATTGTGGCCACAGCAGAGGAGACCAATAGACCATTAGCTCCGTAATTAGCCGGGCACCAGCACAGAGAAGCATAGAAACACTATCTCAGCCACAATTAGCCAGTAAACTTTAATTAGCATTGTGATTAAAGACAGGGAGGCAGAAAATCCTTAAGCAAATTCCTCAGCTTCCCACTTCCCTGCTAACTTTGACAAGAGTGTCCGAGTTGCGCTGTGTCTGCTCTTTTCTAAACAAATATTGTATGTGTGCGGGCTGGAGGAGGATCTTGCTTTTAAAGCAACGCAACTCAGCACTTCACGCCCGAGCGTGAGGACACGGCGGCTGACGACACAGCGCCTGTGTGCTGCAAAACAAGAGCGTGCATTTTGCTGCATGGAATGACTATGTTTAGACACGACAGAGGCAGCCGGAGAGAGAGTGTGTGTGAGCGAGTGTGGACGTTTACGCAGAGAAGGCCACTTATGCTTTGTATCGTCTGAAATGAAGAGATACGTACGTACGGATGCAAAGGAAGTAAAAAATGTACCTCGGCCATTTCACCGCCAGTGAGTTGAATGATGACGGCGATATTTATTGACAATGTTGTAAACTTTATACGCAGGCATTCAGTGGTCTGTCAATGTTAAATGTGCATAATATATAAAGCATTTTTGCACATGAACTCAGTACGTTTGGTGCAATCGTCATCAAGAAAAGCAGAATGAAGAAGTTCCCTTCATGTGAGGCACGTTTGGTGTGCAATTCAATGTATCATAGAGGTTTTAAACAGCCTGAGGAAGATCTGCATTTGTTTCTTATCCACGCTCACAAAACACTCAGGCGAGATCGCCTGCATGTGAATTGTATTTAATTAAACATGTGCTATATCACCTCCTTCCATTTAATTTATTCCTTTTCATCTGCTGAGGAGCCTTTTTGTGAGTCGTCTGCACACATGGATGTGTTTGTAGGTATTTTTTTCTTACGATTAAGTCTTAGTCATGTGCCTTCAACGCGTTGGAAGTAAAAAAAACAAACAAAAACAAAGACGTATACGCATAGAAGAAATGATTTGGAGAGAGACGACACAAACGCTGAAGAAGAAAAAAAAACCTATTTTGGCTCGAAACAAAGTCGCACACAGGGCCAAACAAAAGGAGGAAGCCGGTGACACAGCCCTCTCTGCCATCACCACTGCAGGTGCAATGATTCATGGGAGAATTCATCAAAGGATGAGCTGGCAGGCTATAAATCACATCTACTGCAAGACACACACACACACACCAAACCGCGGCCGGGCTCTTTCTGTGGCTGCTTGTTGAAGTTTATGAATGCCAATGTGCATAATATGGAAGGGTGTGGTTATATGTGTGTGTGTGCAGTGTAAATGCTCATTATTTACATGTCTAGGATCCCTTCTACTAACTCAAAGATTGGCGTCTGAGCACTGAGGTTTATTCACTGTATGACGAGAGCTCAGTCGGGGGTTGCGTACAGTAGATTACTCCACGTATGTTTGCAGCTGTTATCGCAGCAGCAAATCACACGTTATTGTTGCAGACAATTGGCAAAGTCAACATCAAAAGAGTTGACCCTTCAACTGATACAAAAAAGTCTGCTGCAACACGAGCAAGAGCTGCAGCAACAGGTGGACTCGCTGACTGAAACCTCACTGAAATCTACATTCAGTGAGGTTATTATCTACACTAATATCAGATATATTAGTTAACCTGGACTGAACAAAAAATAGTGTAACTTGGTCGTCTCGCGCACAAAGTGAAGACGCATCATTAGAGCAGTACAACAAAGTTGTGTAGTGCATGTCAGTGAATCTTCCATTCTGCCAAAACTCTCCCTCTCTTTCTCTCTCGCTCTCTCTCCCTCCTCTACCTCTCCGCACTGCGGACTGTCCCTCAGCAGTGAGCTGGTCTTTAAAGCAACATATTTATCTCTGCATCAGTGACATCACCAGTAAACAGAAAGGCCAAGAGAGAAAGAGAAGAGGGGGGGAGAGAGTGTGTGGGGGAGAAGAAGCACTGTCCACAGTCCTGCCTTACTATCTAAGAGGACGTTAACAACACACAGCCTAAAGCATGATTTAGCTTAATGTATGCAATATCCTCCAGAGAAATCATCCTCCCGCTCTCTATCTTGCCCCCTGTAACGCGCCCCTGTCACCGCTGAGCCTGCACGGCCATGAGAGAGTTCAGGTGCCTCAGTCCTAAAGTAGTTTTCCCTTTGCTGTCAGATAGGGATGAAAAACAGAGGGAAAACATAAGAAAAACAAGAAAGCAAGATAGGTTAAAAAAAAAAAAAAAAGAAGCCTTGAACAAAGACACATGCTGACCTTTTTTGGTTTTTAGTTCCAGAAGAGTGTCTTTGGTATTACTCACACAGCTCACTTTCACAGTGTGCCTTTTGTCACCTCGTATCTATTCTCCTCTTTTTTCTTTTCTTTATTCTGGTTTCCAGTCTCACCGTCTATATACTCCATAGTCACCATTCAACACCACAATAGCAAAAGTGTCCATTGATGACACGTAATGTATATATACAGTACGTGTTATGCAAAGAGTCTTACAGCGGATCCTATGGCCCTGGATGAAACCTATGATGCAACAAGACCGCGACACACACTGTTCTTTGAGCCACACGTAAATATAAACACACACACATGCAAATTTATATATATATATATATATAAAAAATCCCAGTAGATTCCTAGTTAATGATTAACCACAAGAAAAATAAGTAAAAATACAGGAAAGTGCACCTTCATAAGGGCTTGTAATAAATCTGAACTCACCAACAACAACAGTACAGACAAAATATTTGCATTTAAAACAAAATGTTTTGCAGTCTGCAAATCATGTTTATGTTTTGAAGTCATGTTTTAGCATGTGGCGCCACCTACTGCTGTCTACCAATAATTGCCGTTAGTAGAGTCTCAGCTGCCGAGCAACCACGAGTTGCCAGTTACGTCAGAAAACGAAAACCTAAAAGACCTCGGTATTTTGAATTTGAATGTAGTAATCGTTTTTGGCCACATTCTTACATATGGCACCTTTAAGCACATAATGTAGGAAAAATCTGAATTCATGTCGTAATAGAGGTAGAATAAGGTGTTAATATGTGCTTAATGATTAATAATAAAGGGCTAGTATGCTACGTATATATGTTCGCAAACACCTAGTTAATGGTGAATATGTGTTCCCTAATCTAAAGTGTTACCAAATATAAATTCCTGCCATAACACAAGACAATGTTATTATTATCATTATATAGAAGCAGAGCAAAGGAGGGACAGGCAACTATATCCTTATTTACAGTTTACAACAAGATTCAATGAACCAGGTAAAACAGAGGTTGAGTAGTGCAAATAAAAATAGAATAAAATAATAATAAAATACGCACAGAGAGAGAGAGAGAGAGAGAGAGAGAGAGAGAGAGAGAGAGAGAGAGAGAGAGAGAGAGAGAGAGAGAGAGAGAGAGGGACACAGTGCAACTGTATACTGCAAACATAAACCATAGTGTAAGTCAGCAGTTATTACACTCTAACTGCATGATCGTAGAGATGCAGCCTTTGAATAAAAACTGCTCATATAATAGTCTGCTGGATCTTGTTTTAATTGTCGTTCAAACAGATGGCTCCTGGAGGAGGTTCATCCTCAACCAAACCATGAACTCACCTACAAAAGCTCAACCTGACAGCGTGTTTATTATCGCATATCATGTTCAAAAACAGACTGATGACATGAGGTGCATCAGCGAAAGCTTTTCATACCCTCTTGTTTCAGCAGGAATAAGAACTGAGAACCCCAAACTGAGCAGGGGGAAAAAAAAATAGAGTATGAAATAATTGCCTGTGGTCAAACAGAGCACAAACAGTGCACAAGTGTAGGGTGGAATTCCAGAACAATACGCACTCCCCTGGTTGTTATGGTTACGATACATGGGGAAACTGGCTCTGAGAATCAGTTCATTTTCCTTTATGAAACAGGACTTGTAAGATGAAGAAGCCTAAGTGGAGAGAGTGGACACGGAAGTGAGGTGTGAAATGAAGATATTCAGCCTGACTTCATGTAGTAGTTATGACCCTATGTTCTCCACCATTGCTTTCATTTTTTTTCTCTCGCTCTCCCTCTCATCCTGTCTTCACCAACACGCGGTTAGAGACTTATTGGCTACTTTTCTATTTCTGGAAACAGCGAGGCCCACCCTCTGTTTTCTGTAATTTTACACAACATATCGGCTCCTTCCACTGCTTCTGCTTCTTTCACTCGTCTGTTCAGTCACATTCAGATATGCACACCTTGATCTGCTCGATCTGCTTTCATCCGTCTAATCAACAAACCATGGTCACTTTACCCACAGACGTTACATAGCACTGATGCGACCACATAATAATACATAGTCTTCACTGTATTCAGAGAGACAGAATTAATCTCACTTCATATAGGAGCTGATTTTGTGTCAAACCACAATCGGCCCACCACAGGGTCAAATCCGGCCCACGTTATGATTAGAATCCAAACATAATGTGAAATACTATATTTTTCAGCTACTGTGACTAAATGTTTTGTTCCTTTATAGAACCAATATGACCTGTAAATTGTAATGCACAGTAAATGGTAAACTTTTAATAATAATATTGGCATAATATAGTTGAAATTGCAAAAAAAAAAGTTAAAAGAAACTTAAAGGACAGGAAATGACATCAGCCACAGAGGCTACTGGGAGCTAACAGCAGTTAGCATTTAGAAAAGTGATCATTTGCAGGCTCTAGCAGGCATATTGTATCCACTGGACAGATAAATCCTCTGAGGCTGGAAGTTTGTGTAGAACTCTGTGCTGCACTGTGGAGCCAAGAATAGAACTTATTGTGGACTTCGCGGACTTCCGGTTTTCGGACTGATATCGCTAGCGTGTTCTGACGGCGCCCCTGTCTGGTGTAGCGTGATAAATCAGCGAAACTAAAATTAATCCAAAAAAACGTGAAAATCAAGGATGCACACCATGAGGCCATGCTCAACCCATATCCAAAATCTTAGGGCGATCTGGCTAACTGTCAGCGAGATATGCCCGTGACAGACACACACAGACACAACTTGCTTTATAGATAGATTATGTTATTCTAGAACTAGAATGAGCTTGACATCCCTGATATAGACAAATATGGCCGAGTTTATTTGACATCCAAGCCATGACAATGTTGAGAGACAGTGTAGGATTTCAGAGTTGAAGACCTTTACGCTTCTCTGCTCTCCTATTAAAGCATTCACCCACTCCAAACCCAATAGAGACTGTGTTGGTGCTTGAACACCTTATTAAGTAAATTGTAGTAAACAGAAGAGAAGTTAAACATAAAAAACTCCTAACGGAAATTACATGTGGCTTAAAAGGACCAGCCTCACTGTGCACAACCTTTAGAGGAAGTCAGCGCCACGGTAGAATTTCACCTGAAGAAACCTGCAATTATTCATCATTAAATGGTGAAATAAAAAAGAATGTTAACAGTCAGTGATGACCTCATGAGACCCTATTACTAGACACTATTAGTAAAAATGTCACAGGAGACATTTAGACATAGAATACACATGTAAGTGCCTGGTTTATATGCATTCAGACAAAACTAGGACGTCAATTTTAAATACCACTTCTAAATGAAGACTAATTTATTCATTTATTTGTAATAACTGGTTCACCACCACAGGCTTTTGAGGTAATAAAAAGGAAAAAAAAACAAAAGTAGAATCATCTCATTGTCTTGGACCTTGTATTTACCTGGCTTTAGCTTAGTGCGACATGTACTATACTGTAATTCCTTCCATTCAGTAGAACCAGAATGTTACCATTTCAGTTCTATATTAGCAACTATATTATATTTTGGATTATTGCAAAATGTTGGAATATAATTTAAAATCTCTCTCCTAATGCCCTTAATACACCAAACACCATTGTTTCTTAAAGATCTCATCGTACCCCTGATATACCAGCAAATCACACCCTCTAAAAATGCAATCTCCAGTAATAGAATACGAGGCTGAATGCGAGGCAGAATCCTGAGTGTTCAGAATCCATGGTCTGTGGAAACAGGTCCCAGACTGGGCTCAAGAGGGAGACACTGTCATTATAAGATTATGCCCAAAATCTGTACTCGTTTTCCATGTCCATTAGTGCTTGAATACAATGGACTGTGCTGCGGTCTCTGCTCTCCAACCCCACCCCTCCTTGTTCCTCTATCTCGTTTTCTCTCATTCTGCTTTTTCTCCACGCAGTCTGATTCACAAAGAATTAAAATGGCAACATGCCCACGGTTTTCACTCTTCCATTTCCCCGTTTGCTCTTTTCTCTCTTTGGCAAATTGCTCTTTGTCCATTCCAAAAATACACTCACTTCCCAGTTTTATGTCGGGTCACGTGCTGGATTACCTTTAAGTCACTTTGGATAAAAGCGTTGGCCAAATGACTAAATGTAATGTCATGCAGAGCATTCGCTTTGAATTGATGATATTTCTGTGTCCATACAGCCCCCCCCCCCCCCCAAAAAAAAAGATCAGATCTGAGTCATTGGTCACACGGCAGAGTAGATGCCTTGCAGCAAAAAGACCTGGGGTTCATGACCTGGTCTGGTCTGAGGGCCTTTCTGTGTGGGTTTTCCTCAGGTTCTCCTGTTTCCTCCCAAACTCCAAAAGCATGCAGAGGTTAATTGGACACTCTGAATTGGCCATAGTGAGAGTGAATGGTTCGTGTAAATAAGTTGGCCCTGCGATGGACTGACTACCTGTCGCATTACCTGGCTCCAACGACCCGCGACCCTCATGTGTAGGGTAAAGTGGTAAACTTCTATGTCAAAAATTACAGTAGATATGAATCACTTCAGACCTTAACATCTTGAGCGAGTTGGGTATTGATAATGTGGAAAAAGCGTTGGCTGATGTTGGTGGTCTCTGAGCGCTTCTACTTTTTTAAAAATAAAGCTGGTATAATAGATGATTGACAGAGTTTGGGTCAGTGACCGTTAAGATCAAAAATGACTTGAGAGGTGGTGTAGATTGGTCTGGCAAAGCCAGGCATGCAGGGTACAGTGCTTGCCATATTTAGACCTGATCACGGAGTGCTAACACCACAAGAGCACACCTCTAATAGGCACCTCCCGTCTAGACATGAAGGCTTAGGTGGGCTAAAAAGAAAGCATTACACATCTGCAGGGCACCATCCATTTGGTCTCCATTAGCCCATAGAAAGGCTCTTTTAGTCCCATACTAGCCATCATCATCAGTCAGTAGCAAGCCTAAGTACCCATCCAGACCCAGGGTTCTGTCTCCTAGCCAATTAAGTAGCAGTTACGAGTTCAGCAACACAGCTCTGATGGGAAAAATGACAAATAATCAGACATGCTGAGTCCAAAAATGAGCTCGGGCTTAATTGGTGGACATTAAGCGCTGAGAGTAACTCGGACCAGACGGAACGGTTAAGAGCCCGTAAAAGTGTGAGTGTGTGGCCCTAAGATTGGATGGAAGGGTGATGCCAAGAATTTACAACTAACTAAGCTGCTCTATATTCACCTCTATGATCATATCTTTTATCCGTTTCCCCTGTGCGCTTCCCTTTTACTTTTCCCCACGGCTCGAGTGAAACATGTCAGGATGCAAATAGGCAAACAACTACATGAAGGCAAATGTTGAATTGTAAATAAAAAGTAAGCCAGGTTTGGACGGAAAAAAAACACAGAACTGGTAAAAGAACAAACAGCAAAGAGAGGAGCTGAGAATTTCATGAGGGATTGAACAGACGGCAATATTTCATCATCTCTGAACACCAACAAGCAGTGATTCAGGAAAAAAAAAAAAAAAAAGCACTGAACTGAGTCGATTTGTTTCGGAGGGTGAAAAAACCGACAGTGAGATCAAACAGGCCTTTGATATTTCTGTCATGTAGAAGGAAAACCATACTCTTGGGAGGATAGGCTGGTGAACAAGCTCTTCTTTAATTCACTGTCTATCCTATGCTCTGTATATGTATATATACACCTCTGTGAAATCAGCTCCAAATACACAGTGCAGGATTCTTTCCCCCATTGAATATGGCCTTTGTGCTTTTGTTGTGTCTCTCTGTGCATTTCAGAGGAATCGCAGCATCCTATTTAAACTTCCCAGGCAGGAGCAACCAGTGGTTCAACACAGAGCTGCTGAAACTATTTTCCCTCTTGTTCCCTTTTCTTCTCCTGTATCTTACATGAACGATGGTCAGGAGTTGAACTCCCTGGATGTTCTCTTATATACTGTATGTTGCAAGGTGCAGGTGTATAAACTCATTTATTCTCTTCAGTTTTTCATGTGCAATTCTGGTGGTAAGGGTAGTAGTTAGTAGTGGTTAGCACTCGCAGCAAAGGCGGATTTCCACTGGACGCGTACACAGCCGAGGGATTCTCCTACGTGGAAGAACTGTTGATTTGGTGTCATAAATGATTTTATGTCTCTCCACTTCAACAATCGTACATTATGACTCTCCGAGACGCTCTGATTAATTAACGGTTGACCTGGTAGCATCGGTCACGACATAATGTTGATGTGAAGTTGTGATAGGCTATATGACCTGCGTATTGTGTTTTATTTTGAAAGGGGGGCGGAAGTATTTTACTTCTGAGTCTGTGTCGGACTTCCTGTCTGGTGCGAACTGCTCTGTTGAAATGTACGCGGTTCAGCAGCGGCAACGTGCCCAGCGGAAATGCTCTCGTTGATTAGAATGGAAGCTATGGGCAACGGCGACCACGCGTCCAGTGGAAATCGGGGGCAAGAGGGTGCTGGATACGATTCCCGGTTTATATTATTGGTGCATTCCTACACAAAAAAGTTGTTTGACATATCGCAGCTCCCTCCGTCATTACAATAAGTGGAGATTATTAGAGTATAACATTTGTATGTGCAGTGCCCGTAAGAAGCTAAATCTCCGCTTAGCATGCTAAGACCACTACAACGTCTAAAGCTAAATCTCCGCTTAGCATGCCAACGTCTGCAACTCCATAAAACATAAAGTTACAATGATAGACACTTTTGGTCAGGTTGGTTCCTTGTCCCTCATCATTTAATTCCTGTTATATTTCAAATTTTTCACAATTTTGTGTGCCCCTCCCCCATATGATATCATATAATAAAAATGATTTGTTCTGTACTCAAACTGTTCTGTATGTTTTGAGGATATTTTTTATAATTTCCAAAAAAATGCTGATTGAATAGTAAAAAAAAACAACCTTAAACTACTAATGAAAGTCCACCTGAGTAGTGCTCGACCTGTATAATGGAAAAGTGGGTGAGATGTTTAAAGGTGCATTATGTAATAAATCTAAAGCAACCGGCCATAAAATCCTCCTAATATGTCACAGAGACTCAGGAATAATGTTCATATAACAAACTGAACTCACCAACAACAACAGAACAGCCAAAATATTTGCATTTGCAGACTGCAAATCATGTTTATGTTTTGAAATCATGTTTTTGGCATGTGGCGCCACCTACCACCGTCTACCAATCATTGCAGTCAGTAGAGTCTCAGCTGCCAAGCAACCACGGGTTAGCCAGTTACGTCAGAAAACGAAACCTAAAAGACCTCGGTATTTTGAATTTTAACGTAGTAACCTTTTTTGGCCACATTCTTACATATGGCACCTTTAAATAATTAGCGCCTCCGTGACACTGATGGCTGTGATTTTACAGCATGTTTATGTCCGGCTACATCATCATAATCTCTAATCTATGTAATAAAGAAAAAAAAAGAAGATTTCAAACCAGTCATCCTACCGTCTCCCAACCTTGGGAATCAATTCACAAATGAAGAAAAAGTAGACTGCAGCTGAAAGTATGCGATGATAAATCCAATTACCTGGCGAGAAATCATTATTCACAAGCCAGTAGAGCTATCTGGCTTTTAGATTAATTCTGTTTTGTGGTTCAATACGGCCAATAACTTAATGCATTAACTCAGCGCTAATTGCGTTACTGTGTGGGTGTTCTCTCCTGCAGACCCACGTTTGATAGACACAGTTTTTCTGGCTTGATGAAGCTCCTTTATGTGAATGAAAATGCACGCAACCTGCAGACTTCCAACAGCAAAGTTCGTGGCTATAAATAGAAAGAGTTCTTAGTTACCTTCAAGGACAGCTTGAAGAAGTGCCGTATCACAACCATGGATCTGGTGTGTGTGTGTGTGTGTCTATGTGTGTGTGTGTGTATGACTGTCCAGACTTCATGTGCGATTAATTGATCGCTGCTGTGCCGTCATCCAGAATTCATTTTCCGTCTGAGAGACATGTGCAACCTAGCAACAAACTTAGTGTCTCCACTCTTCACACACGGCAGCGTTGCTTGATTTGAGCACCTTCTCTGCCTCTCATGCTCTCTGACACACACACACACACACACACACACACACACCCTCTCTCTCTCTCCTCTCCGCAATAGCTCAGAACTTGACCGTCATCCAAATGAACTGAATCTCTGTTGATCAAATGAATGTGTTAAAATGAATTTTTAAACACCCGCAAAATTAAAGAAGTTGTATATTGGATATTATAATTACTGAGATGAATGCAGATCCATTAGGTAATGGGATCAATGTGGACGAGACATCAACAAAGAGCCAAGACATGGCTGGGTTTTTGGAAGCCATTTAAAGACATCTTTATGATACAGTTCAGGGAGTGTATGTGCATCTATATGCAACAGCAAGGAAATGTCTTGAAGCTTATGGGTGAATTCCAATTCCTTGCTTAACCCTCAATCTCAAAAATGCGCGCTCTCGCTAGTGCAAGTGCTGTCCCGATTCTCAGAATCAGAAATTAAGTTGAGGGGCGTGTTTAAGGGCTGTATTGCCCTAAATATTGAGATTTTCCGAGATATTCTACGATCTTTTGTCAAAAGCAGGCCGGTGCGGACAAGCGATCGGTTGCTATCGTTTACTTTTCAATAATCATCTTATACCTAACTGGCAACCTAATAACTTGACTGACAAACGGATCGTAATAAATAATCCTGACGTAAATGTGTTCTTCTTCTTCTTCTTTTTTGAAGTTGACAGACTAGACGTAGCTTTTGCGTTATTCTGCCCCCCCCACAGTCTGAAGACGTATCTGCATTTAAGGGGTGTCCCATTTCTAAGTGACAAAATAACCCTCAACACTTGGTTTTGAGGGCCAGTTAAGATTAAGGGTTGAGCTTGAGGGTTAGGATAGGAATTGGAATTGGCCCTATATGTGCAACTAAGGCAAGCGTCTCTCCACAGATATCTTGATGTATACCGCAAGTGAATATATGAAAGAAAAAGGGTCATGGACAAGCTCTTTCTCTCACATTGGTGGGCCTGATTAAATCAGAGAGCCATTTGGCCTGTGCTGTAAGTACCTGCTATAAATCCACAAACTCTTGTTCTCTCCAGGCGAGCTCATTTTATCCCGGCAAAGGATGCAGCCTGTGTTCCTTATAGCAACAGAACAGCTGGAGCTCCCTCAACTTGACAAAGCAGCTTCTCAGCAGCGCTGCACTTCCACTGATCCACTGCTCATCCTGGGAAACTGGACCAGTGGGAGACATTCAGGGTCTTAGCTGAGTGCCTCCTTCTCATCTGCAGGGATCTGTTTTTGGAGTGCTTAATTGGAGAAAGGAGAATTCTGTCCGAAGGAAACGCTCTGCGGTGAAACATAATGACCCTGCACGCGCTCTCTCTCCGCTGCAACCTTCTCTCTGTTTGTCGTCATCATGTTTCCTCACTGTCTTTGATTCTGTGCCAGTCGCCCATTGTCTTGTCCCCACAGTGTTCTGCTCTTTGCCCTTACTTACAGTCTCCCTACCAGTGTGTGGCCTGACAGGAAATAAATAATAATAAAAAAACAATCTTGGTAAAAGATAATACGTATTCATAATGATCCCTGCTCAAGAACAAAAAGGTCAAGCCCCCAAAAAGAATTCTTGACAAACAGACAGAGTAAGGCATCAGAAAGTGAAGGAAGAAAGCACTTTCCCTTTGCGCAACAAACACTTAACAGTATGTAGTGTTGATAAATAATTGCTTGAGGCGCAGATCCAGCAATATCGCATTTGGATATAGATTGTATTTGAGTTTGAAGCTGTGCCACATTACCATATGACATCAGTGTAATACCTCCTATACATGCGACTGGAAAACACAACATTTGAACCCCCCCCCGTCTACATCCATACATCCTTCACCACAGCCCCTGGGGAGCCGCATAAAGTAAACAAATGGATATGGAGACATTAAAAATGGAAATTAACAAACAAAAAAAAAGGAGTAATTACCTGTGGATTATCTCTGTCTAGTAATTAAACCAGCATTGACACTGATATGCCTGCAGTGATTTTGTTGATGCCAGAACATCACAGCAGTGATTGTTTTACTCTCTATGGAGCCGTGGAGCGGTCATACTGAGGAAAATGTACATATAATTATCATGGCAACATCCAGTTGAGCCTTAAAGCAAGAGCCTGCATGTTATCGGATAGCGCAATACTGCCTTGGGCGACCACGGAATATACAAAGGCGATGCTCTATCCCTGCTGTTGTGCATTGGCCTGAACGCCCTTAGCCAGGTAATCACAAAGAGTGGCTTTGAACACCGATTCCAAATCGATCCACCTCCTCTACATGGATGATCTCAAGCTGTATCCCAAGAACGAGTCGGATATCGACTCATGATGATCCACCTCACCAGGATCTACAGCAAACGACATTCAGACTTGATAAATGTGCCCGAATTATATAAGAAAAGAGGGAAAAATTATCAGAAGTGAGGGAGTGCAACTACTTGAAGGCAACATAGCAGATGATCTACACATACCTTTGGGTCCCACAAGCAAATGGGACCCATGAAGAGATCTGCCAAAGCCACAAGTAAGACAAGTCCTCAAGAGTCAGCTGAATGGTTCGGAACAAGATCCAAACCATCAACACGTACGCCCTGCTGGTAATAAGATATCCTGCTGTCATAATTGAAGAGATATAGGCCACTGACAGCAAGACAAGGAATCTCCGCGTTTCACCCTAGTGAGCAGTGAGTGTCAAAGCAACTATCTAGGATAAAACAACTAACATCCGAGAATACATCAGAAATACGGCCCCAGTGACGACCTGCTAAGTGAACGCCTCAGGCAGCTGAAACCCCAGCAGAAAGGAGGAGCCAGAGGGGCCAAACATGGACGGACAAGCCCCTACATGGCATCATCCCACCGTCAACACAGAAGCACTGATCATGACCGGCACTAAGCTCTAAATCAGTAGATGCTGGCGTCTTTCACACCAGGCAGGAACCAATGCCCCTGAGACAGCAGGGGTGTAAGATGTTGGTTAGGGAGGCGTACATGGAACCAAGTGGCTCGAATACATCTGACCTATTCATCTTTGTGTATTTACGCCCACACTGTGTTAAATATTGTTCCATGCAGTCATGGAACGTGGGCTACAGGGTACAGGCAAACAAGTGTCTGTAAGGCTCGGCTGATATAACTGTAATCTGTTGATTTTTTTTTTTTTGAATATATATATATATCTGTGGCGTATGCCGTTAATACTGAATGTAGATATTGAAATATTCTATTCGTTTTAATGGATTCAGTGCCCTTCAGCCACTCAGGGACAGGCACGTAAAGTCATGCATGCTTAAACAAACAGAAAGAGTGAGTAAGAAGGACAGAGACACACAGTCTCCCCCTCTGTCGTCTCCCGAGCGACTGTCCATCAGGCTCAATGAGAGATGAGCAGTTCAGCTCGGTGTAACTTGGATGAAATCCTAATGACTGAAACCTGGCCGACAGATGGACCGACCGCATTCAAGCATATGGACGAGCGCGAAGCTGGGAATTCATGCGAACAAACGCGCACGCATTTGCACATAGATATGCATACAGGTGTACAAACAAAAAGGAAAAATCCATGACTTTTGGCAGTTGTCAGCCTCAATCAAAGTGCATGATTCCAGGTCAGTGAGTGGATCCATCGGAGCGATGAAGCAAGGACAGATACGGGTTAAAAGCTTGATTTCTACTCAATAAAAAAGACAGAAAGAAGAAGAAGAAGAAGGAGGAAAGACTGAAGGTTTCTGATTACACCCAGACACCGTTACACAAGAGAATCCCTTTAGGAGATATTTATAGGGGCTGCTCAATGATTAATGGCTGCATATGAGGTAGGTGTGTGCAGGCCGGAAACACACATGCACGCACACACACACACACACACACACACACACACACACACACACACACACACACACACAGATACTCGTCTAAAAGGAAACATATTATGCACAGTCGCCTCTGTGGATGTGACAGTGGGAGCCACACAGTTGGGGCTGATCTACCTGTACTTTAGCTAATGGAATAGAAGGGTTCCTGCTGGGTGCAGCATCAGCTTGAGTTCCCCTGGCACCACAATCAGCCAGTTGTGTTTATTTGTATAAAGTGCAAGCTGTAGTTAAAGGTCAGTTTGGACTTATAATAAGTGATAATACACTTTTACAAACAAACGTATGGGTAGTCTATTAAATTCCAGCCAATAAAACCATGTAGCCGTTACACACGACAACTAACATTGACAATCTGACCTACTGATCATGAGTGAATTAAGTGAACGTGATTCAGTTAGTTAGTTACACGTACTCGGTTTGCTAAAGTATGATGCTTTTCCTTTAGCAACATCATAAGGTCAAACTTGATTCTTTTGTCTTATGCAATCTAACGTTAAGATGGTAAACAATACCAAAATAAGCGAAGGAAAGGCTCAAAGCATCACTGTGCCTCAGTGCAGAGTCGATGCATGGCTGTGGTTCACATTCACAATTACAAAACAAATTTCTAGTTGCAGCACTTGTGTTTTTTACTGTTACCAATATTTGACTATTTATATGTTAAATGGTGTATCTCTCAGTGAGAGTAAATAGCCAGAGCTAGTTTGTGTGGGTGCCTTTATCTTTGTGCTTTCATTGACCTTTCCCTCATTCAATTATGAGAGAAAGGATGAGAACTTTTTTTTTTTCACAGCAACAGAATAAAAGCTCCCTTAATTTGCTTGTAAACA
Organism: Microchirus variegatus; assembly: GCF_963457635.1. NCBI lineage: Eukaryota > Metazoa > Chordata > Actinopteri > Pleuronectiformes > Soleidae > Microchirus > Microchirus variegatus. The sequence goes on from NC_139804.1 coordinate 32,773,759, forward strand.
ACAAGACAAAATTGGTTTACTTTGGCAGAGGAAATGAATTGTTTTTTTTATTGTGTAAAGTGTATCACTGGGAAGTTAGACAAAGGCTGTGCTTTCACCGTCCGTCAACAAGACTCACATAATGAGGGCAGAAGACCTTACAGCCACTGACACTAATGCTTAGTGGTGAAGAAGAAGTTATGACATAATTTTAACGCCACATTCCACTTCGGCGCACTTTAAATGGCAGCACTTACACTTTGATGCCTGAACAAAAAACGAAGATTGTTGGACTCAAAATGCTCAAATGCCATATTCCGTGTCTTAATTACACCAAAGAATTCCACAAATGAAAAACGATCGGTGTCAAAAAATGCCACTGTTAAAGGAAATGAATGCCTGTGTCCCCCTGCTGTGCAAAAGGAAAAGCCTCGTGGAAGTCTGACTGAAGCCCACTTTATACTCCTGCGTAAAGTGCTCTGCGTAGGTTACGCAGAGTCCTCTGCGTCGACGCAGAACCTGTCGAAGAGCCTCTGCGTCGTCTCCAGGTGCACGGAATATTTTTTAAGTGTCCGTCACTCCGTCAAGGGACAACGGAGACGGCAAGAGCTGCGATTGGTCCTCAGGACAGGCCGAGCGAAGCTGCTCTGTGCCGGCTCACAGTGAGCATCGAGCGTCCACAGAGGGCGGAGCTGATCCCTGCCGACTTCGTCGCTGCCGAACTATAAATACGTCATATCTTAACACACACAGCACATGTTTAGACTCTAAATGGCCAATATCTCGCCTCAAATTATCTTAAAACTGCGTTCCGTACCAGTGTTCTTGTGGCGACAGATTAAGGCTTTGATTGATAGATACTGTACTTAATGAAGGATGTATACGTGTGCATGTATGGGTGTTAGCTCTTTAGGGTAGTCCAGTAGTCCTCATGGAGACTAAAACCTGGTCCTATAGAGGCAGCATCTTATTGCTGAGGAACTGATAGGCTTAGGTTTAGGGGAGGTGAAGGTGTGATCTGTGGTTAGGTTAAGGTTAGGGTTGGGGATAAAGCTTTGTTTAGGCTGTCCAAAGGAATGGAAGTCAATGCAGAAAAATAGCTGTGCAAATGTGTGTGTGTGTGTGTGAGAGAGAGAGAGGGAGGGAGAGTGCAAACTATAACTATTTATTTATGAAATGGGTTGTTTGTCTGCCTGGTTAACATTTAATAACACTGGAGCAGACGTTCTCTCATCTATTGATCAACTTGACTCACATTTCGTCCTCTCTCTCCTTGCCAGACGGTCAGCCATAATTAGCCGTGCCCTCTCGTCATCCGCCTAACTCTCACTTCTTTATCAAACTAAACTACCAGTTCACCATTTACTTTTTGACTTTGCGCTACTGTCTTTAAGTGAACGCGTCGTCATCATCAGCGTAACAGAGGGTAGCGGAGGCCGTCGAGTTGGCAAGTTGAACTGACACAGAGTTGTGTTTCCTCTCCTCAGAGTGCACAGTAAGCTCAATGAAAGAGCAGTGATTTACGAATATGCTAATGCGATGAACTCCGCATCGCATCTGTTACAGCGCATCACATCAGGTGCCAGTTAAGTTTAAGGGTTTTTAGACACAAGTGCACAAACACCACTCTGACTATAGTGCACTAAATAAGCAGTTGCCTGAAGGCCTGACACACTCGTGGAGAGTTAAAATATGACCAGAAAGTAATAAATATCACACAAGCAGGAAAGGAAATCACTGTTTGTGGTAATACTTTAACTGAGCTTCTTAATACATGATTGTTGCATGGATTTATTTAGAACTTTTGTCTTGAATCAAGTTCAGATAATTCTGCTGATGAACTTACGAAACACTTTGTATCCTGGATTTTGAAGAGCAGTCTGAGCTGTATTTCGATTTGTTGTAATACATGGTTCTGTGTTCCTGACTGTCCACGGGTCTGTTCCACACCTACTTAAAGGTGCATTATGTAATATATCTAAAGCAACTGGCCATAAAATCCTCCTAATATGTCACAGAGACTCAGGAATAATGTTCATATAACAAACTGAACTCACCAACAACATCAGTACAGCCAAAATATTTGAAACAGATTAAACGCGTGCTCCTCATATCACCGATCCACACACGTCACTCGCTAACCGCAGGCACGTAAACTGGTGCGTTCAAGGTGTCCCTCCAGCATAGGAATTTACACACACGATCAACAACAAATGAGCTACGGTGGAGCTGTGAAGTACTCTGCCTGGCGGGGTGCCAACATTCACGGTGAAATGTCCGCACTGTCGTCACTTGGTCGGGAGGTGTAAACATCGCGTGTTTTATCGCCTATACTTACACAAAGTGGAACTACTAAAACATGACTGAGTCTTGTTTTTTCACATCTTGGGGACTGGTATGGCCCCCTGAGTCCCAAATATAAGTACTAAAAGATTAAAAAGTTGATTTTGCACAATAGGGGACCTTTAAAAGAAATATTTTGCAGACTGCAAATCATGTTTATGTTTTGGCATGTGGCGCCACCTACCGCCGTCTACCCATGATTGCAGCCAGTAGAGTCTCTGCTCCCCAGCAACCACGGGTTGCCAGTTACGTCAGAAAACCAAACCTAAAAGACCTCGGTATTTTGAATTTGAATGTAGTAACCATTTTTGGCCACATTCTTACATATGGCACCTTTAAATGTAAATGTAAATTACCTGAATTTTTTTTTTTTCTCGCAGCAAAAAGGCCACTTTATTTAAATATGTAACCAAATATTTCTGGTTTGTAGAAGACATTATTGCATTAATGCTCTGTGGCGATTATGTTAAAAAAAACGCTTTAACAAATAGAAAGTGATAACAAGAAAAAGCAGCAGGTAATTAACTCTCCTCGCTCCCTGAGGGAAAAAACATCACACTGGTTTCCTCTGTGACATTAAGACCAACTGGTGTTAAAAGTAATTGTGCAATTGAGAATAAAGAGCAGCAGCATTAAGTTTACTGCAGACTATCTGATATTACACCTCATATGCTAAAAGAGACAGACCTACATTCAAATTCTCTCTCTTTCCCTCTTTTTCTGTTTGCATTTTTTTGTTTTGTTAGATCCAATATTCAATATTTAAGATTCAACATCCAGGATCTCTTTGCGTACAGTATTGCTACTGACCAGACAGCTGTTCCAATACATGCAAGCTGTGATATCGCTCACATACTGGCACGTTGAAAAGGATGGAACAAAAGGAAGGGGGAGATGAGATGAAATTAATAAATACATTTTTTTTTAAAAAGCAGAAATAATAAGATGAAGAAGGAATAAGCCAAGCAAAATTGGGAAAGTGGCATGAAAAAGAGAAGAATATGGGGGAAGTGGAGGAAAGTAAATGAGATACAGAGCCAGTCCTTTAGTCCTGGAGATGCCTAACAACCCTTAGCTGCTGATCAGGCTGTTTCTGGGCACCAACACTAAATGTTCTGTTCAGCCGCGCTCAGTCCTGTAATCCTCTTATCCATTTATTTCAGTGTTGCTGTTTGCTGTGAAGCCATCTATGGCAAAGCAGTGGTGGTTGTCTGTCTTCAGCTCAGAGAACAAACCCCCCCGGAGGAGCAGAGGAGACATGGGATGTGGACGTTTATCTGATAGACTCCAGTTTCGTTCATGTTAATGATAATGCCTCACTGCACACAGAAGTTAATTATGGAATTCCACAGGGATCAGTGCTCGGGCCTATACTTTTTTTTTTTTAACCACATACATAAACACATGCATTGTTACGCCGATGACACATATATATATATATATATATATATTTATCGATGAGGCTGCATGAAACAAATCAGGAACCAGGAATGTCTCAAAGTCCTGGATGAGCTCTAACTCTCTACTCTTAAACTCAGAATCTCTAAAAAACCTGAAAGAAACACCTTCTGGCATTATTTCCACTGTAAGGAACTTTTTGTCCTTAAAGCACTCTGAAAAACTAGTTGCATTTCTTACATCTAGATTGGATTACCACAACTTATTACTATCTGAACGTTCTAACAAGTCTGTTAAAACCATCTAGTTCATTGAAACTGCAGCCCCACTGATCAGGCCCCATTTAAAGCACTAGTTTTACCTTATCATCCCCCCAACAGATCACTTTGCTCCAAAACTGCAGGTCTACTTGTGGTTCTGAGAGTCTATAAAACCATCTCCCATTGTCTTGGGGAGTTTGGGAGGGGAACAACCTCTCTGTATTTAACATTGGATTAAATACGTTCGATTTTTTTTTAACATGAAACCCGAACCATCTCTTAGTTATGCTGTAAGAACTTCTGTGGAGCGATTGCACTCACTCGCTCACACTCAAGGTATGAATATGACATGATTACATGAGATTAAAGTTTCTTTCTCCAAGTTTGTGTCTTCTCTCTCTCTGGCTGCAGGATCTCTCTCTCTGGCTGCAGGATCCAGATCCAGTTGCGAGGCTATTATTATTAGTAGTAGCAGTAGCAGTAGTATTGTCATCAGTATTATGCTATGTTCTTTTATTTAATATAGTTTTATTTTTCAACAATCTATGACACTGCTTGTATAAATGACATCGTAGAACTATAATCATATCATAACCAAGTCAAACCTAAAACTTTACCCCACATCTCCGTTTGTTCCCTTTTTTTTTCCTTTTGCCCCAACACACTGATCTGGTTCCTCTCCTCTCTATAATATTGCAAGCTTTCTGCATTACTATGTAGAGTGCCTTGATGATGTAATGCATGTTGTGGTTTTGGCACTAGGCAAATCAAATTGAGCTGAATAGAATAAAAGCTTCAACCTGATATGATATTATGCAGCAGTCCCAGTCAAAGTACTGCGCCGCGTAAACCACACTGCACTTCAAACCATATTACGTGGAGGCAAGAAATACTCTTAAATCTTCTCTGTGATTCCCCTCCAAGAGCGTCCACTGTGGGCTAAGTTAAATCAATGAGGGTGTGTTGGAAGGTGATCTGAGGTCAAGGACTCTGCAGTTTGACTCTTGACCTCGCCCCAAGCCTCAGTCAGGTGATGTGTTGTTTGAACTGGGGGACAAACTGCAGGTCAGATTTAATCGCACTAGCCTTTATATAGAATTTAACCTTGTGCTGGAGGCGCATGCAGAATGTAATGCAGTGGATGAGGCACAGGAGAAAGGAACAGTGACATTAACTTTGAATACAAGAAATGCCTTCCATAAAGCCACATCCACACACACACACTTTCAGCAATTTTACTTCCTTTCCACCTGGTTTCCCCCCACAAAAAGAATATGTGCCGCGCTTCACTCGGAGATCAGAGAAAAGTAAAGCAATGAGAGTTTCTGACTGGTGTGTGGCGAGAGTCCCACCGCATCCCACTGTGTCACACTGTGAGAGAGATGGCTGCCTCGCTGATCGACTCTGCGGGGGCGCTCCATGCTCTGTTAAGGAGATAACCTCCCAAGAACGAGGACCTATGCCTTCCAGCAGGGATTACAGTACATACACACCTGCAAAAAACACACACACGGATGTGACCAATTGTAAAAAGAGGCTCTGGAACATACCAACGATAATAGATATTGACTGTGCAAGTCATGAGTGAGCCGTTTCCAGGGGGTTTCCAGCAGTATTCGTGCACTCACAGAAAAACTGCCTTCTGCTGCTGCTGCTGATGGCAAATATAGATATAGTCAGAGTAAATGTCAGTGCTTTGTGAATTTCATTCAGCTTTATATGTGCAATTTTAGTCCAACACTGATCTGCTCAGCACAGCATCAGATCTGAGCATTAATTTTATTTGATCAATCCCACCAATTATAAGTGACCTTGGTCGAGCCTCTCGTCTCTCCCAGTGTGACCAAGTGGAAAGAAGTGGTGAGTGAAAACGGGACAGTATCTATGTTCCCCGGGTCCTATGTTCCCCTGTCACATACAAAGTGGACCTTTTTTGGGAAAAAACGGGGAACATAGGACCCGGGGAACATAGGTACGACCCCGTAAAAACCATATCGCTGTTCATACATGTTTAACCACACTTTGTGTGTATTCATTCTATCTGGATGCATTCGCTCGGTTAAGTTATTCTGAAGCATGAAATATTGCATCATTTCAGGTTTTTTAATAGCTGAGCAAACAGCTGCGGATGCCTCTGTTGAGGGCTGGGTTCATATCTCGTGTCAGTCATCTCATATTACCGCAGTGTGACTTCACATCCAAGCAGTTCATAAACCCTTATGGCAGCCAAATGTAGACGTTATTCCACCCAGCTCATATTGCACACTCTGGTATTGTAATCTCTCTCTGTGTCTCCCTCCTTCTTATTTAATTAGAATGGCCTCATCTCACTCATCTGGTGCTGAATGATGATCAGATAGGACATGAGATACCACATAATTAAGGCTACAGTGAGACGGGGGCCAGTGAATTGATGGCTTCAGTATTAAAACCGGACGGCGTGGCTGTGACTTTCATGTTTCAGCTGCAGGGAAAGAATCCAAAGTGTTCTTCCAGTGATGGATTGAGCTGAACAATGTGATGTGGCAGCTCGCGGTGTCACCGGGAGCATTCATTATACTGATTTTCATAACTTTTTCCACACCCTTCCAATTTCTGCTGTAGCTGCTATGCAGGATGGATCTGGGTTGGGTTGGAAAACATGCAGACTGTGTTGCAGATTTGCCCTCCTCATTGTAAGAAAAAAAACTTAATGACCATTTAACCCTCAAAATGTCTGTCTAGACCTTTTTTGTTGTTGCTTATTTCAACCATAAAAAAAGAGAATGTCATGTTAAAGGTGCATTATGTAACAAATCTAAAGCAACTGGCCATAAAATCCTCCTTATATGTCACTAACCCTAACCCTAACCCTCAGGAATAATGTTCATATAACAAACTGAACTCACCAACAACAACAGTACAGACAAAATATTTGCATTAAAAAAAATCTTTTGCAGACTGCAAATCATGTTTATGTTTTGAAATCATGTTTTGGCATGTGGCGCCACCTACCGCCGTCTACCAATCATTGCAGCCAGAAGAGTCTCAGCTGCCGAGCAACCACGGGTTGCCAGTTACGTCAGAAAACGAAACCTAAAAGACCTCGGTATTTTGAATTTGAACGTAGTAACCGTTTTTGACCACATTCTTACGTATGGCAAGTAAGTGCTTTTGCCCATTTTTCCAGAATAACATCCAATGCCTGGCAGTTATTTCCAATTAACTGCATGGTAAAATATGGTTTTATCAATTTAGAACAAAGAAAAACAAATAGGTTTGTTTCAAAAAAAAAAAAAAAAGTTGCACACAAACAACAGATTTTGCATGAAATTTGAAATTTGAACAGTAAAAAAAAGTATAATTTTTTCATCTTTCAATGTGTTCTTTGTCTCTCAATGTGCAAAAACAGGCCAAAAAAAATGGACACTTATGTACAGGTATTCTCCCCACTCTCACCGCGCAATTGAAATGACCATAATAACCACACATTAGCTTTAACAAGCAACTTCTTCTTTTCCGATAACGCAAACTGTCGCGTAACTACGCTGATGCAAAGAGCGCTTGTGCAAACGTGTCGTCAGCGATGCACTCGCTTTGAAAGGCTTAAGAGGTATATGGATGAGGATTATGTTACAGACAATATTGGCATAGTTTATATGGTACTAGAATGTATATAAAAATGATTATTGCTATATTATTATATTGGATTTGTCTTCAACATTTACTATGCAATACATAATTTGTGTTTCTTGCATGTTTCTTTTGTCTCATCTAGTTTGATTTTTCATGTTTTTATTTCTATACATATTTTCATTTATACATTTTTTTTTTTATATAAAGAAATAAAGAATTCATTCATTTATTCATAAAGCACTGCATTTTAAAAAAAATGCATCTACATGCACTCCTCGCTCATGTGAAGCGGTCTTGGCAGGCACATCAGCCTCTACTTAAGAGCAAAGAAATTGAACAAACAGCGATGATAGCGAGCTGTTTCCTTGTTGTTCTGCCCAGTGCCTTGTTGTCTCTATTGGCGATAAATACTAAGGTGTGGGAGACAATGCAGCAACAGTTCAGACGGAGGACACGGTCTTATCTTGTTTATTGTAATTAAACTGAAGTGTGTATGAGCCTGGGTCCAAATGGTGATGGGGCTGGGATAGAGAAACACACACACACACACACATCATGATATCACAAAAAGCCAACTTTTAAAACAACAGCATTAGCGCTCAGTCTGTTTAGAGTAAGGTAAAGCCATTACCACTAATCCCTGTATAGTTGTGTGGAGAGGGAAAAAAAAAGATTTCTCTGCATTCTTAAGTGATTTCCACTACCTACAGTGGCTGGTTTAACGCAAACTAATCCAAACAACCGCGTTATGTGTTCTCTCCTCTAGGATAAGCAGCTGCATAGAGATAAGCGCCGTCATAGGCTGTTTTCCACACATGGACCCTCCCGACTCTCGTCCATGAGGAAGAGAACATGTACAGTTAGGACTTTTTGATGTTTTTGATGCTAATGTCATGTGGTCAGTCATTGTTGATAATGACATCTGGATCTGAGGACTGGGGTACAGCTACATTTACCCCATAGAAGTAAATGCTAATCGGATTCTTACATTCTTAACCCTTATTGCTCACGCGGCACCGCAGCTGCACCCGTGGTTAAATTGCCGTGGGAATAATACACAACTCCTTATATGGACATCCTGGGGGTGTGTGTTTATAGGTCACATTATTCAGGCTTTAAAAAAATAAATTTTCTTTCGTTGTCTTATGTCAAAGTCATGATTCATTTTATATTGCATTTTTAGTCATAATATAAATTAGAAATAATTGTGCAGAAGTCACAAAATAGACCGTGTTTTTTTTTTTTCTTTTTGTTCATAAAAACGAGCCAAGTGAACTGTGAACTTTGAACTGTGACGTATTTCCAAATTTCACAAATGATATATTTGGTGAAAATTATTATTATTTTTTAAATGCTCTGTGTTCTAAGGGTTAAACAAAGGTGAGCATGATCGATGGCTGTAGGTCAGTAGTATAGCGAGGTTGTGGGTTAGATTCCCGACTCAGCTAGCAAACATGTGCTTGGGCAAGACACTTAACCCGGCGTTGCTCCTGACGGCATCGTGTGATTGGGTATGAAAGATGAGCGCAAGTAAAGCAGCTTTGAGTGATCATCGGGACTAGAAAAGTGCTATGAATCACAGACCAGTTACACCTTAAAAATAAACTCGACAAAAATATAAACGCACAAACTTGAAATGGCGAACAAAAATAGAATGTAATGACATTTGCTCAGATTCTTGATGCATTTGTTTATGGAATGATTTGTTTTGCTCATACCCAGTAGTCCAGTGTCACTTGTCACCAATCTCAGATTGAGTATTTCATCTCACAAGAGTCATGGAGCATGGCAGAGTGGTGGTCAATATGCGTGACCAGTACACAGACACTCCTTATGGTCTGGTCAATAAAAGGGCACACCAAAATGTGGACTTTTGTCACTTGTCAATATGCCGCAGATGTCACAAATCATGAGGGAGCGTGCTGTTGGCATGCTGAGTGCTGGGTTGAGCGTTACACAGCTGTGGCAACACAACTGAATGACGCCGTATTCACCAGACATGTTACCTATCAAACACCTTTGGGATGTTCTGGATAGGCGTGTCCGCCAGCGGGTTCCAGTTCCCCAGAACGGCCGAACAACTTCAAGTGGAGGAATGGAACAACATCCCCCAGGTCACGATCGACAACCTGGCGTCGCCGGTGTACCGCTCTGCGTGAGGCTAATGGTGGAAACACATGTTATTGAAGTTTGTGAACTTGGATCATCGACCCCCATTGTGTTCTTCCTGCCGTTACTCCAGGACTTTTGTTTTGAAATTGATCCAAATGCTCGCAAATTAAAGCCACTTTATTGATAAAGTTGTACTGTATTTTTGTTGAGTGTACAAGGTATTGTCCAAATATGAAGATAATACATTGTTGCAAAAAAAAGAACTAAGTTAAAATAAATAAATCTTGACATTAAAGGATTGTAATTTACTTTACACTCAACAGCAGTTACCTGTCCTGCTAATCACAGTCTCCTCATTTGTCGCTAAATTACGGCAGTTGACTAAAATGTGTAACTCTGTCGCTTACTACGCTGCACTGAAAAGCATGGATTCGTACTGAAAACCCAATACAGTTGTGTTGATCTTATTTCTGCGCTGTATTATTCATGCAGACAGGATTCTTCTGTTCAAAACAGGAGTTGCAAGAGCACAGTATTGAATTCGTAAAAGACTCTCAAACACATGCAAATGATGAATGGCGCTACGGTACTCACGTCTCACACAGTATCACATACGCAACTCTGTACACACACACATATATTCAAATCCATATTCCAGTCTTTACGGTAGAGAGGCAGCTGCCTACTGGAGAACGTAAAACATCAGATGAAATATTCATCCAATTTGAAAGGAAAACAGCTGGCGAGAACAACAACAACAACAAAAAAAAAGATGATAAATTAATAACACAAATGTTAGACTGAAGAAGGGAACCTGAAGTAATGACGCCTAACAAGACTGCGATCAATAAAACATAAGTGGAGCAGGAAAAATTCTACTCAGATTCTCCTTTGCCTGTAACTGTTGAACCGTCTACCTTCCTCAGCACGTCTGTCTCATGTGAGATCCGCTTCCTAAAAAGCAGTTTAAGAACCCTTTGTGTAGCAGTGAACTGATCTCCTTTCTCAGCAGAACTGTTCGGCCCAAAGTGGAGGCCACTGATGATTTCAAACAGGAATAAGAGGTTTCTCGGAAGGACTTTTCTCTTTTACTTTCTCCCTCACACACTTAATACCACTGACTGTTTCACTTGTGTTTCCTTTCTCTCTCCTCCTCTCTTAGCTTTTGCAGAGTTCGTGAACTCCGTGAACGATATTGGAACTCGACGCCGAGGGGAAACGCGCTGTCATATCAAAGGCGACGGGAATTCTCCGTGTGCTGTGGGAATCCTGCTCGAAGCGTTTACTCTTGATGCCAATACGCAGACTCTGTTGTCTGGAACGGTTTGTCTGCTGTCACTCTCCGCATACACAAACAAACACAAACTGAATACTTGACACTCTACACCATGGTTTCTCAAAGTGTGGCCCCGGGGGCCAATGGCGGCCCGCAAAAACATTTCTGGTGGCCCCGCAGTGAATTACAGTTGATAGTTTTAATCCAGGAGCTACTAAGCTTGTTCAATGTTTATTGGACATTATACATTGGATACAGACCAATAGGTGTAAAGAAAAATACTGGGTATTTACCTGGTTTCTATATGGTGAATTTTAGTGTATTATTGGGTTATAAGCTGGTAATAAGCAGGTAGCTACAGCCCCCAATTACTAGCTATTTACCCAGTAAATATATGGTAACAGGAATGTGTTACTTGGTATTAACCTGTAATTATTGTTTGTTTGTTTTATTTGCACAGAAAAAAAAAAAAACATAATATTTAATGCGATACACAATAGATAAAAACAGGTGCAGGAGGAGGGATAAAACATTTATAGCTTATACTAGGCCCTCCTCCTCTATAGTAATCAAAAATGAATTAAAATCGATATAGCAAAATAATACATAAAATGTAGTAACAATCAATAAGGATAATCAATTAATTAATAGACTAAATTAAGATAGAATAAAAACTTGTATATATAAGATTACTACAAGAGGCTAGTATGACTTATGAGATGGGTTTTCAAGGCTTTTTTAAAGGTCAGAAAAGAGGAAATTGTTTGTATATTTATCTGAAGACTGTTCCATATTGTGACACATTTATATTTTACGGAGGACTGTGCTAATGATGTGCGGAAGAGAGGAATATGGAGTTGATTTCTTTGCCTAGTATAATAGTTATGTACAAGTGAATTAGGGTTTAGGAAATTATCAAATATATTGGGGAGATTGTTGGAAAGAAAGTTGAATGTGAATATACTAATTTGTAGTTTATTGATATCGATATTGAGTATATTAAGTTTTTGAAATAAATAAATTAGAAGGTAAGAACAATGGCCAAAATACTGGGTAATTACCCAGTAAATTATAAAGCGTTATTATATTAACGCTTGTATTACTTAACGCTAAAACGTAGAACTGCAATCTGGTCATTAAAATGATTACAAATGGGATTTCTCTCTGTCTTTTTTCCTTTGGCGGCCCTCAGTCCAATGTTGGGTTCCTAAATTGGCCCTCAGGTATCAAAACTTTGAGAACCCCTGCTCTACACTAACTTGCCTGTGTATTATGTACACCCAGATAAAAGTAATGCAGTGGAAGAATCGTACAGGAATAAGAAGAGTTCTTGGGACTTGAAGGTTTCTTGAATTCCTTGGTTTCTTTTAAGAAACGTACAACTCCACTGGCTTCTGACTTGACGGCTTTTGGAGCATTGTTAAACAGCACAGCTCACCTTTCCCCTTGTACTTTCACTCACACACATCGCTGCTTCGCTCTCGTTCTCACCTTCGCAGAGTTCGTGAACTCAGTGAACGACGGGGTTGGAGCTCGACGCCAGGGAAAAGTGTCGTCATATCAAAGGTGTCAGGCGTTCTCTGTTTGCTGCAGGCAAACCCTGCGTGAAAGCGTTTACTTGTGATGTGAACATCGAGACGCACCGTTGTCTGGGACTTTACGAGTTCATCGTTACAACTTTTCTATTTCCGCTATTTTCCAAACGTCTGCTTTCAGACACACACTCGTTCCTTTTAAGAGCAGTTAAAAATATCCCTCCTCGCTCGAGTGTCAGCTCTTTTTGTGTTTCACCGTCTACGAAAAGGAGGCCAAAGTGAAGCCCTGTAATATCAGTGTATGCCGAGATGAGTGCTGTGCCAAGGGACATCATGGCAGAGGTGATGATGAGGACAGAACGGCTGATAACAGTTTAATTGACTGAAGTAAGGCATGAAAAGACCTCCACACAACTGAGTGTCTCTGTGATGACGTGCGATACTCAGTTGTGTGGAGCTCCTTCATGTTTATACTAATACAATTAGTGTAATATGCACCAGATGCTGTTGTGTTAGTGTAACCAAAATAATGTTCTACAAATGTTGCATGAAGGTTGGGATAAAGTAACGTTAGGGGAACGTTCTGAGAACCAAAAAAGAACTTTCTATAAAGGTTGTATGGAAGTTGGGACGTAGTAACGTTAGGGGAACGTTCTGCGAACCAAATAATAACGTTCTATAAAGGTTGTATGAAAGTTGGGACACTGTAACGTTAGGGGAACGTTCTTAGAACCAAAAAACAACGTTCTATAAAGGTTGTATGAAAGTTGTGACAAAGTTATGTTAGGGGAAGGTTCTTAGAACCAAAAAATAACGTTCTATAAAGGTTGAGGCAAAGTAAAGTTAGGGGAATGTTCTTAGAACCAAAAAATAACGTTCTATAAAGGTTGTATGAAAGTTGTGACAAAGTAATGTTAGGGGAACGTTCTTAGAACCAAAAAATAACGTTCTATAAAGGTTGAGGCAAAGTAAAGTTAGGGGAACGTTCTTAGAACCAAAAAAGAACATTCTATAAAGGTTGTATGAAAGTTGTGACAAAGTAATGTTAGGGGAACGTTCTTAGAACCAAAAAATAACGTTCTATAATTGTTGGATTGGGGTTTGGGACAAAGTAACATTAGGGGAACGTTCTGTGAACCAAATAAGAATGTTCTATAAAGGTTGTTTGGAGGTTGGGACAAAGTAAGGTTAGGGGAATGTTCTGGGAACCAAAAGAGAACGTTCTTTAAAGGTTGTATGAAAGTTGGGACAAAGTAACATTCGAGGGAACATTCTTAGAACCAACAAAGAACGTTCTATAAAGGTAATATGAGGGTTGGGAGAAATTAACATTGGGGGAACATTCTGGGAACCAAAAAAAGAATATTCTATAAAGGTTGTATGAAGGTTGAGACAAAGCAACGTTAGGGGAACGCTCTGTGAACCAAAATAGAACGTTATATTAAGGTTGAATGACAGTTGTGACAAAGTAACGGTAGGTGAACGTTCTGAGAACCAAAAGATGATGTTCTATAATCAATAGAGAACGTTCTATAAAGGTTGTAAGAAGGTTGGGACAAAGTGACGTTAGGGAAACAGTCTGGGAGCCAAATGTTCAACATAACTTTCCATATCAACCGAAGGGGAACGAACCTTCAGGGAACATTCCCACAACCAAAAGGTAACTTTCCGGGAACGAGAAATTGTTATAGCTGGGCTTCATCTCCTTTAAGATCTTCCTCTTCTTCTCACAATGTTATCACTTTGCTAAATCTGCAGCAGTTTCACTGTTGTGAAAGTGGAGTTTTGTGTTTTTGGAGAGGTTCAGGTGTTTACCTCACGACAACACGTCATCTCCACTCGCTTGTTTGATGATTCCTTTTTGTGTTCTTGTGTCTGATTTCTCGCTTTATCTGCTAATCGTTAGTGAGGCTCGAGGAGGGAAGGGAGTGTAGGCGAGGACGAAGGAGGCTCGAGAGGCAGCCTCATCTTTTCATTAATCACAAATCAGTTTAATTCTCTCAGGAGAGCAGACCACTCAATGAGAAGAAGAAAAAGCCCCTTTCTGCCCACTTTTTCTTTTTTTTCTTTTTTTATCTCCCTTCTGTTCAATACACTTCCATCCAATCTTCTTCCCAGGATTTCTTCACTCTCTAAATGCCAAACCAATAAACCGAGAAACAAAATCCGCTTCCTCTTTCTCTCTCTCTCTCCTTCTGCAACAGACTGCATGTTGAGTATTTTTAATAAAAACCATAGCTTAGATGGTCACATCTGAATAAGCACACACACACACACACACACACACACACACACACACACACACACACACACACACACACACACACACACACACACACACACACACACACACACACACACACACACACACACACACACACACACACACACACACACACACACACACACACACACACAACGATCGACAGCCAGCTCGCGCGGCTGCCGTCTTTAATATTTCCAGAGTCGGCTCAGTGTAACCTACAGTTCCACACCTCAGCAGCCACTGTGACTATTAGGGGGATCTCGCAGGGCCGGATAAGCAGTGGGATTGTTCAAGTTGAATAACAACATATAGTGGTCTTCTCGGGAAATAGAGGCAGGCAATGGAAAATCAAAGGAACTGAGTGGGGAGGAGAAAAAAAACTGTCGGTTTGACAAGACGAGGAAAATAAAATGGGATAAAAAAAAAATCAGAGCTTTATGAATGAAACACAAAAGCAGAAGTGCTTCCTGTTATCCCTCACTGTGTACATACACACACATACATGACCTTGTTGTGCAGTGGACGCAGTAAAGACATGCATGACGAGGGAGGAGGGCGGTATAGGGAGTATAGAAGCGTGGCTGAAACTCATTTCAGATTTCCATCTCTCCATCGCCATCAGCCTTCCACACTGTGCATACTGATCTCACCGTGGCCTCAGAGCCCCAATGTCAAACCAGGAAACCAGGAACACTAACCTCATTTTGTCATTTTGTTTTTCAGCTTGCCGCACACGGGCATAACTGTGACAATACGAGGCAAAAAATAAATATATAAATAAATTCACACCTCTCTGTGTGTGCCCATGCTCACAGGGATATGTGGGTGTTCTGTGCGCCACCCTGACGTAGAGACGAGAGGAGATAACGATCCTGCTGATCAGGGAGGAGCAGGATCTGGTAAATGAGGCTGAATGTGTACAGTGCAGTGCTGGAGGCTCTTCATTTGCTCACACACACGCACACACACACACACACACACATTCTTGTACTTGCTGCATACTGAGGACCGGGTTGCTGACAAAGTGAGGACCAGCATTTCCACTTTATAAATCAGCACAATTAAACATATCTACTTCAAGAATGACATCTACAAAGAAGTACCACAACATGTCTGCAGGTGGAGCCCCAGAGCAAAAAGAGCTGGAAAACTTTTTCAAAATTTGACAAAAAAGTCATACTATACTATGTCATCCAAAATCAGACAAAACATCATACTATATCATGTTGTCCAAAATTTGAAAAACATTTTGAAAAAAAAAATTTGGTCCAACATTGGACAAAAAAGTCATACGATACTTTTTTCAAAATTTGAAAAAAAAAATTTGGACATATTTAGTATAGCATGTTATAGCAACTGAGTTGGGTGATTTAAATGAAAACAAAGTGAGGACCGGCCAAAATGTCCTCACTCCGTAAAAATGACCTCACTTTGTTGGTTAAAAACTCTCACTGGTCCTCAGTATGCCGCAAGTACAAGAACACACACACACAGACATTCTTGTACTTGCTGCATATTGAGGACCTGGTAGTGCTGACAAAATGAGGACCAGCGTTTCCACTTTGTAAATCAACACAATTACAAATATTTACAAAGGTTTGAGAATGACAATACACTGTAAAAAACACTATAAAATAGACGGTAAATACACGGTAAATAAACTGTAAAATACACTGTGAATACACTGATAAATCCACGGTAAATAAACTGTGGGAAAAAAACTGTAAATACACTGTAAAATACACAGTAAATACACTGTAAAATACACAGTAAATACACTTCATGAATGACATCTATAAAGAACTACTAACTGCAGTACAATAAAATGTCTGCAGGTGGAGCCCCAGAGAAAAAAAGTGTGTGAAACACCAGGGCAGGAAAACAGGTTTTTGCGCCAAATTGAGGATAACAGAGTATAGCATGTTTACAACCTCAGGAAGTGATTTCAACGAAAAACAAAGTGAGGACCAGCCAAAATGTCCTCACTTTGTAAAAATGACCTCACTTTGTTGGTTTAAAAACCCTCACTGGTCCTCAGTATGCCGCAAGTACAAGAACACACACACACACACACACACACACACACACACACACACACACACACACACACACACACACACACACACACACACACACACACACACACACACACACAGAGGGAGGCACTCATACATGCAAGCATGCATGTACACATGCAGCTCCAGAGGTGCTGTACATAGAGCACATACACAATCTCCTCACATTCACATCAGCGGCAAAGCAATTTCCATAATCACCGCCCTTCCAGTGTGTTTGTATGAATGTGAGTATATGCATACATGTACGTGTATGAATTGAATACATAGTGTGTGTGTGTGTGTGTGTTTGTGTGTGTGTGTGTGTGTGTGTGTGTGGTCGGCGTATTAATAAAACATTGTCACCATTGGCTCCAGGTGTACAGTATATGCAAGAAGGCAGCGCTTGTTTCACAGGGACGAGAAGACTTCATCAGCTGAGATTTTTCAATGTTGCTTTGATGCACAAACACAAACACAAAGATGTTTGTTCAATATAAATGTAGGACTTTTAACAAGACTTTTGAATTCACAAGGTGACTAGCTGTGTGACTGTTGAAAATCCACTAACCCATACAACACAGAGTATTTTGACTGCTTATTGCATTACTACATTACAGTATATGCAGAGGCTATAGGAATGTACAATAAAGAGCGTCTTATATCCTTTTTTTTCAGCACAATCTAGGCAATCGCCAACTATATAAACACACCTGAGAACTCAAAATGTTTATAATCGGATTGAATTTGTGAAATTTGGAAATACGTCACATTTTTAAGTTCACTTTCGCTCGTTTTTATGAACAAAAAGGAAATAAAAACTGTCTATTTTGGGATTATTATTATTGCTACTTTATGTCACTATTAAAATTGCGATATACTCATAAGACGACGAGGAAAATGCATTTTTCAAAGCCTGGATATGCGACCCATGGCAATTTACCACGGTGCACCTGCGGCACAGATCTGTGCCACGTGAGCACGAAGGGTTAATAAGACGTTGCATGTTATAGCTCCTTTGCTGTCAATAGTGAGAGCAAAATCCTACATATTGACTTAGGTACACTCTTAGAAATAAAAGTGCTAAGTGGAACCATATAAGGTTCTTAGGCATGTCCTCATAGGAGAAAACCTTTTGGAGGGTTCCACCAAGAACCCTTTAAAATCCTTTATTCAGGAAAGGGGTTTTAAAGGGTTCTCTGGATCAAAATGGTTCTTACTGGAACCATTAGTGTTACCAAGAACTCTTGAAAAACCCTTTCTTCGGAAAAAAGGGTTTTTCAGAAGCAAATGGTTCCAGGTAGAACCTCAGCCCTTGTAGAAGAACCCTTTTGGAACCCTTATTTCTAAGAGTGTATGTTCAAAGCTGCATTTTCATCATAGCTACCTTAATCTACTGCATTCATGACTGTATATTCTTGCAGAACAAATGCATTTGAAACAAACAAACAAACAACAACACATAAGCAGCAGCGTTTCTATAGATAGAAGACAAGCTAGAGAAGAAAAAAAAAAAAACCCCAGCAGAAAGTCTGACGTAATCCTGAAACACTTTAATATTTCATTGAAGTGTCGTGAAATTAAAAGGCTCAAAGAGAAGTGAGGCAGCGGATGAAAACACGGAGGAGAAATGAGAGAGATGAGGATAAATAAACCACGGAAACACGGAACAACAGGCCCCATCTCTCTTTTTAATTACAAATATGTCGATAATGGGTTATTATCTGTGAAAGAAAAGGGCCCCTGACTGCAGAGGAAGAGACAGAGGCAGGTGTTTCCTGACAACTATCATCCACACAAACAACATCACCTGATAATCCTGATGATGTCATTTATATCCAGTAAATAAGTCAAGGAAAAAAAAACCCTCCAAAGTAAAAGCTCAATGATTTTTGACTAAGGGAATCTTTCAACATGGACTGCTCCTCCCTGCTCTGTCCCAACTCAGCAGAACAGTGACCCCCTGTGGATTTTAGCGGATGATACAAATGCAACATGACGTCACTCTGAAGCAAAACAAATCTTTTGTAAACAACTGTCCAACAAACATAAACCTATGATGCACACGAGGCCAAAAAATGTGCACAGTGCTTTGAAATGACGCTGGATTGGTCATCGCCGTCTTTACAAGGACGTTAATATACGAAAGCGACTAAGACTCCGTGTGCATTTAGTTCCACCCCCATTTCATCACACCAAGGTTATTATAGCTTTAAAATGTTCATCAGTTTTTATTCTTATTTAGTTTTTCAGTTTGCTTAGTTAATTTAAAGGTGCCATATGTAAGAATGTGGCCAAAAACGGTTACTACATTCAAATTCAAAATGCCGAGGTCTTTTAGGTTTCGTTTTCTGACGTAACTGGCAAACCGTGGTTGCTCGGCAGCTGAGACTCTACTGACTGCAGTGATTGGTAGATGGCGGTAGGTGGCGCCACATGCCAAAACGTGATTTCAAAACATAAACATGATTTGCAGTCTGCAATGTTGGCTGTACTGTTGTTGTTGGTGAGTTCAGTATGTTATATGAACATATATAACATAGCCAGTTGATTTAGATTTACTACATAATGCACCGTTGACAAATGATTTAGTAGTTTTACTTTAGTTTTTATTTTGAGGAATTAAATAGTTTCAGTTCAGGTTTTATTCAGTTTTCGTCTTAGTGTTTCAGGTATAAAGAGAAAGCCTCGACTTGTAGACGCTGAACGGGATGAAAGAATGTGTGACACCAAATATGGATGGCTGAGCTGCCTTGGCGGAGGTCTGCACTCTCCGAGTGCTTTTCTAGTTTCATTCTTTAACCCTGTTGTGGAAAATTGTAGGAAGTTGTAGTTCAGGCTAGACACAATACACAATATACAATACACTACTACAAAGGATCTGGTATTCTGTGTTCGGCAGGTATATTTTATTATTTTTTTTTATTGTTTTTATTTGTGTTATTTCAGTAAACCACACTATTTTTTTTAACTGCTAGTTTTAGTTTTAGACTTAGTTTTCGTTAACTATAATAAACCTGCATCTCTCTCTCTCTCACACACACACACATCACGTGCAGCACGTTAAACAAGGCTGCGAGGTGTAAAGAGCGTATATGACATGTGACATGTCCCAGGTGAGAAAGGGCCCATGCTTGGCTTGACATGACACGGGCAGGTGATTAGCAGGGAGTGCCACTTGCTTCCTGTCCCCCCCCCACCCCCCCCCCCCCCCCCCAGACATTATTACACTGAAGGCTTCACTTCGGTAACGTATAATTACAAGAGTCGCGTGATCGTCCTTCACATGTCTGCAGGGCAGTGGAAGCATTTACAAAGAAACCGAGCGCTGAGTTCGGCACATACAGTACGGTACGGTCTGAAAAGGACGGGATTTCTTTAGCTTCCCCATCTAGAGCCATGAAGACTGACTTTCGAAAGGAGAAGAGAGGGTTCACAAATGATTCTGTCAATCAATATCTTGGGCCGGTGTGTCACAGCAGCTCTCTCACATCCTGCCAGGGCTGCCACTCAACCCTCAGACGCGAAGAAGACCCGGCGCAGCTATCACCCCCACTGTACATCTTATTTTGGTGAGAGTTTGGGATTTTCATGATTGAATCTTGAATAACTCCTGAGAAAGAGTATAAACCCATGTGCCAGACGGACTCTTCAATCACCGTGCACCCAACGAATGAAGGGGAGGAAAAAAAAAAAAAAAAAAAATGATTGAACAGATGAATTGCACGCAGCTTCTATAAACCTAAACTAATTCAAGGGGATTCTTAATTCCCTGACCTAGGATTTTTGTATCATCCATGGTATTACAGTAACAGGATTGTAGAAGCGTTGGCGCCAGTTACAACCAACCTCCAGTGATGAAGAGACGAGAGGGAACAGTATTAATTTCCAAATCATTTTTTTCCCCCTGCATTTGCATAATTACCATAAATCATCTCTGGGATGTTCTGGTCTACATTGAGAAGAGGTGTAAGAGGCCAACGCGCGTATGAGTCGTGTTGTGACGATTAAGAGCAAGCGAGTGTCTGTGCTGATACAGCGATTAGTCGTCCGCGAAGTCAGAGGAAACAAAAGGGTTTATATTAAGTCTGTGCTCAACATCATATCTGTCATGCTATGAAATCAGACGAGAACTGTTCTCATAATCGTGGTCTTTTTGGATTAGTGTATTTAAGCTGTTCACTCTTTAATACGAGCTTTGCATTGTTTCCATTTACAAGTTTTGTGGGAAATTGGCATTTTCGGGCTGCACGAACATAACAAAAGTGACTGTGTGTCACCACAATTCATTCACGGTGTCATTTCCCCCTCAACAAAAGCTGAACTAAAAATAAACACACACACACACAAAATTGGCATCAAAGCACTTTCCTTCCCAGGGGCTGACTTGCTGAAGATTTGTGAGATGATGTTTGTGTATCTAATGCAGAGTAAATACAGCAGAGAAGGAGACTTGATAAGCCTGTGGCAGAGTACAATTAAGTTTAATAATCATTGTGCTGGTATGTGACCTTTTCTACTTTCTTCCATCTCTAATAATGAAATGCTGACTTGCATAGACGGTGCATAGAGAAGACTGTCGGGATTAAAACAAAAGTTCAGCGATGGCAATAATTTTGCACTGGGTTGAAAGTGTGAAAAAGTCAGGGGGTTAAATTTTTCACCATCTGTGAACCCCTTTTCTTTTCTGTTGATAACCTGCCGTAATGGATTTGACTTTATTTGGGTGAGCTACAGCAAAAATGATGCGGTTATTTCAGGACAAGTCTGCGCTGATCCAGATGTTATCACATAGCCGTGGTAGGGAAATGGCGTAAACTAATGTTTTAAGCACCTGTGCAAGTACATTAGGTCATAAATGAACAAGAAATGTCCTTTGCTGAACCGTGTTTTTTTTTTTATTTTTTTTTTTTTATCTCTCCTGCCAGGCTTCCATAGCTCTTCTTGCAGCTGCACGACCCGATAAAGTCAGGAGAACAGAAGTCAAGCGAGTGGGAAAGTGATAAAGAGAAAGAAAGAGACGGAGAGTGAGAATGACATTAAAATATGAAAGGCAGAGGTAAAATATATAAATAAATAAATAAAACAAACAGTGACAAGACAGAAAACAGTGGTAGGGGAATGTTGACTGAGAGATGGAGAGGCACAGCAGCTGTGCAGCTCAGGCCTTCTGCCCCAACGTTCACCTCCACACTCACAGCTCTCTATATATATTTACAGTATATATATATAAATATATGTATATACATTAACATCTATTAACATTTCCAAGATTGAAAAAAAGGCAACAGTGTAGCAGGATCTCCCTCTAGTGTCACACTTTAGCAACTACACAACAGATTCTAAATCAGCACCACAGCAATGGACAGCTCCCAAACCCAGAAGGTATAATAATGATAGTAATGCCTGTTAAATGGCAGGACATGCGAAAATGCATATAGTACATCTATATCTATATCTATATATATATATGTATGATCCCATCCTGAAAACCAGAATAAAAACCTCAATTTTATTTTTACATTAAAGAAACTATGTCGTGCACCTTGACGTCCTCCCTGAGTGTTTGCTTCGTGTCCTTATTTCTCAAGTAAATTAGAAAGAGAGACATTCAGCCAGTTGCCAGCTGATGGATGTCTGTTTATGGAAAGACATCAATCATCTAGACAGCCTGAAATTGAGGCTGTGGTGGTCTCTCTCTCTCTCTCTCTGTGTGTGTGTGTTTGTAGGTGGTCGGCAGCAGGAGGGGCGGGGCACCGCGGTGTTGACACGGTACACTATTATGAAACAATAAAATTTCAGACAGCTGATTCATATCCGGGCATAAAAGTCAGAGTTTTTGTTAGGGTTCCACTTTAATGAAACCTATAATTTCTGCCTCCGCCGTCTAAGTTGTTGCTATGGAGCAGAGAGGATCGATCATAAATAGAGACATCCAGAGCTGCCGTTGAGCAGGATCGCCATGGCAATGAGCACGTTAATTACAGTGACACGAAAGATCATTAACACGGTTAAGAGTCGCATTTCTCAGTCACACACGGAACATTTACAGTCAAGCCGTCTTGAAAACAACGTGCCTCGCTGTAGAAAATGAGCTGTTTTTGAAATTCAGTACACACTACACACATGCATGGTTACACACGCATATATATACATATATATATGTGTGTGTATATATACATGTGCCAGTCAGAAAGGATTTGTCAAAGACTGCTGTTAAAGGCACAAAGGTTACAAATTCAATCAATTTAGCGTAGACTGCCACATCACAACATCTGAGGGAAATATGACTCCATCCTTGTATGTTCGCGTGCGTGTGTATGTGTGTGTGTGTGTGTGTGTGTGTGGGCATGCGTACGCAACACAGAATGTCACGGACTCCGTTGCAGAATGAGAACGTGTCGCTAGGGTCAACAGAAATGAAACAGTTAGAAATTCAAACTGTGGGGGAAAGGGGGGGTTTGTGACGAGCTGCCACATCCAAGCAATATAAATTACAGCGGAGAAAGGTCGGCTGAATAAAGTGAGAAAAGGAGGGCATGAAGAGTAAGTGTGTGACATGACGCAGAGTAAAGATGGTAAAACAGATGCTATCAATCAAAAGCAAAAGGTGCGGAATGGCACACGCGCGAGAGGAGGCGCCGAGCCTCTGCTTCACAACAGAGCGAAGCAGATCCGCGGCATCAGCACATTTTGGCCCGTGAACCGACATGTTTTTCATCTTCCTTTCCTCTCTGCCGCTCTCCTCTATCTCTGTTGACCTTACATCCACACACACACACACACACACACACACACACACACACACACACACACACACACACACACACACACACACACACACACACACACACACACACACACACACACACACACACACACACACACACACACACACACACACACACACACACACACACACACACATACAGGCTATCCTCTCACTGATGATATGCCCTTGTCAGCAGGTCTGTCCCTGAGCTAAACATTTCCTGTTCGTCCCAAAGGATTTCGAACACAACCGCTGTTAACAGCCTTATGATATAAGATATACCGTGACTGTGTTGTCTTTTTTTAAATGCAAGCAAAACACCTACTTGTTCTCTCTCAGGCCTTTTTCCTCTTGTCTTTCTCTTAGTTTATTTTTCCCCCCCGTTGGCTGCAGGAGAGCGACGTCGCTCATCCTTGTGTCTGGGCATGTTTGTGTGCATGTGTGGGCATAGGATGAATAATTGTATTCTATTCATATAAATGTATTCACGTAAAAATCCGATCGTCTCCTCACGGAGTGCAAACATTTGTTCTGCTCCTCTCCGCTATTATGGCCCCATCCCCTGTTTCACCCACAGGAATCCAAATCAAAGTGGGTTCTTCAGTGTAAAAGCGTCTCTCTGAGCCCATTGAGTGGACAAGTACCACCTAAGTGTACTCATACATCAAACTCTCCTGGCCCTCTCTGAGATTTAACCTGCCTGTTGACTTCGGGCTCAGAGATTAGGAGAGAAGTGCACACACACTCTCACACACACACACACACTTGCTATTCAGCCAGAGGGCTGCAGCCGACGTCAGTATAGAATTATAATGACCGGAGGATGCAGCAGAGAAAATCCGGGGGATTTACTCAGGTCTGGTTAAAAGACGGCCAGATGTGTGCTAAATGAGGATGGGTTCCACCTCCGCTGCTGCTGCTGCTGCTTTGAGAGAGAGCGAGGGAGTGTGCATATCAGACCAAATCCTTTTACATTCACTCTTTACGCCACAAAGAAGCATCCTGAAGACATTAGCTGAGAGATACTGCCCCCTTCTGGCAGGAATTAGAAACGCCCAGATTCACTAGAAAGCATCACATTCTGTATGCGTCGTACAAGTCGAAACAACCGAAGCACAAACACACTGTGATGAGCTAAAGTCTGAGGGCACCAGCAGCAGCACCAGCAGCAGCAGCAGCAGCAGCTGTGTTGTTTTTATATCTGTCAACATCTGTGATCACTGGCATTTGGATTTGGAACGATGTGACAGAAAGTTGGTCTTATATCAGCAAGACGTCAGTGAGTTTAACTCATACAACATGTGTATGTGAAGCTCAAGCACGTCATGAATAAATCTGGCATAATAGAGAAATAAATTCCAGTCCAGATTGAGAAAAAGAAATCACTTCTCCGGCCTAAGAAACTTTGCACTGCCACCGTATGAAGGCGATAAAGATAGGTGTGACTTACTGGGGTGCTGCCGTCAGACAGAGTCGTCATGCTGACCGACATGCTCATCTTGTCAGAGGAGGAGAGGGAGGGTGGGGAGGGGCTCCGTTTCTCCGCTTCCTGTCTCTGGAGGAAGTCACGCCAGGCCCGCTGAATACTACAGGGAGAACAAACACAAGAACATTATTTTGTAATTGCTTTCATGTTAAATCTATTTTGACCATAGTTTGAGTATCAGGCTGTGTGGATTTATTTAAATTTTTTGGCTTTTCCCAAGATGAGATCAACTTTTGATATCTGGCAGTTAATTGTTTAGGAATCAAAGTACTGAGGGGCTACTGTAATGACAAGTATTAAGGAAACTGTTTCTCTGCTGTCTTGCAGTTTTTGAATCTTCACGATATCACAAACGGTCCAGGAGTTACGGTAATGAGAAGTATGCACGCCAACATTCAGGACTTTACATCATTTGATATGTTAGAACATAGGAAAGGCAAAATTTGATAAAAGTAAAACAAAAAAAGAAAAAAAAAGATTATCTTGCAAGTACTTAATGAGGAAGTATATGGATAGCCATCTCAGTCAAAATTAAATAAATAAAAACATAAATAAAGAAATGCAATTTGTAAATACAGAGAACAACAGGTTAGCTGCTGTTGCTTAGGTCTGGAGCTATGGTTAACCACGCCCCCTTATTTGCATACAATGATTGGCAATTAGAAGGAGCCTGGAAATAAATGTGTCCTGAAATAAATACGTTTGGAAATAAAATTCCCAAATTTATTTATTTACGTTTTTATTTATTTATTTAATTATAATAATAATTCATTCATTTAATAAGAAATGTATTAATTAATCATGTATTTATTTAATTAAAGACTGAGATGGCTCTCCATAGGAGAAGAGTAAGAAATAACTAGGACAGCACGCAGTCATGTTAGGGCCTTCGTGTCCCCCACGCAAGTGCTAGTATGGCTGACTTGAGGCCATGGCCACGCTCAACTTTTTTGCTCGTCTTGGTCTATAACATCTTCCCACAAAGTTTGGGGAAATTTGGTAGAACTCAACGTTGCCTTTTTTTTTTATACCTCCATGCTAAGTTTCAAGCGTTTTTATACACGATAACTCCCTCAAGAATGACCATAAAGCCACGGATATAATAAAACAAATAAAAAATAATAATCTGAGGGTTAACAATAAGCCCCTGCCCTTCGTGGCACAGGACCTAATAATTAAAAAAAAAAAAAAAAAAAGGAATCCAGAGAGATAATTAACGAGACATAATGTATTTTATCAGCGTCCACACGTGTAATTGCCTGATCGTCACCGGAGATAAATGATGTACTCACATGAACACCTTGTTCTCAATGGACGGCATGTTGATATTGATGTTGTTATCTAGGTCCATGGTGAGATTATTACTGACCAAGCAGAGAAAGAGAAAGGGGGGTGTCAGGGACATTCAGAGGACACACACACACACACACACACACAGACACAGACACACACACACAGACACAGACACACACAGGTCCATGCTCAGTCAGGGTCACCAGTAATTAAACAGCAATAGCCCGGTCTCACCTGCAGGGAAATCATCTTCTGCATCAGCACACTCTCTGTCTCAGTGCCGTGTGTTATTGGTTGTGTTCATGTATGTAAACTCACCTCTGCAGCTGCACATCTCCATCGTTCACATGTTTGCGGTCGCTCTCCAGGTTCTTTGGCTGCTCCTGTGTGTGAGAGACAAAGCAACAGATATAAAAAAAACAGTTATTTGATACGTAGCATTAGACAGGAACAAGAAAACCCCTAATGTGTGTGTGTGTGTGTGTGTGTGTGTGTGTGTGTGTGGTTGGGTGGCAGTTGTGTTATCATTGTGCTGAGCTCAGGAACCCCTGCAGCAAGTGGGCTGACAGCGTTTTGGCTCAGATAGATGTTTTCTTGTGAAGTCAGTGGAATAAACTTTGAAGGAACTGGGCCAAATTGCTGCCTCAGCGTTTTTTTTCTTCCTCCAAGCATCCAGCCCAGGAGTACAGCGAGGGTGAAAGAGGAGAATCAAACGGAATGAGACAAGGAAAGCAGGGGGGGGGGGGGGGGGGGAGACACAGCGAGGTATAATTCATACAGTGTGGCACAGGTGTTTTATAGATGTGGCCGACACACTGAGAACAAGGGCAGTGAAACTTTACAAATTCACTTAAATCGTCTTTCATCTGCATTTCTCTCTCTCTCTCTCGTCTGCTGCTCTCCTTCCTCCCCTCGGTTCGTTCCATCCTTGTGCTTTAATAGTGCTTTGTAATGAGGACAGGCTTGCTCCTACATAATTGAGCAAACTAATTCAATTACAAGGGAGCAACAAAGTTTAAGTGGAGCAGTTCTTGCAGATGAGCCAAGAGGGTCACATCAGGGCAGCAGCACTGTGTGTGTGTGTGTGTGTGTGTGTGTGTGTGTGTGTGTGTGTGTGTGTGTGTGTGTGTGTGTGTGTGTGTGTGTGTGTGTGTGTGTGTGTGTGTGTGTGTGTGTTTACAGTGAAACCTGCAACAATTCCATTGTCCTGCATCTATTTAATGCCAATTGGTAAGGATGTGAATCTTTGGGTGTCTCACGATTCTTAGGGATCGATTCTCGACCCATAGTGTGTTAAGGCAAATTATGGCATCAAAACAATGCAGTTTGTATAAGATAATGTGATTTTTAAATAAACTGATTCCAATGATGTGATCACACAAAGGCAAACTTTGTTAACATTCATACATTCAAAACAAATAAAAACTTACTTGCTATACAAAAAAAAATAACGTGCATAAATAAAAGCTAAGGCTAGATGCCTTTTTCTCCCAGAAGTTACAAAAATAAACTGTACACAAATAACACAAACTGGTGTTTTTTGTGGTTTTTCAAAATAGAGACATCCAAAAAAAACAAACAAAAAAAACAGAATTGTGGATGATTAGAATCGCAATTCTTATGTGAATGTTTTCCCCCCTCCACCCATAGCAATTGGTTTTTATGAAAATAATGAAATGTACACTCTTGTAACTCTCGGAAATCTCACAGAAACAGAATATCACACTGGGATCGTCTCATGTTTTTGATGTCGTTTGCCCATTTTTTTCTGTGTCAGACACAGTGTTGTCGTTGTTGTTGTTTTTCCCCTCATTGTTCGGGCCTCCCAGAAGGAACAAGCAGCTCATTAAACAGAATCAAGTACTTTGACTGGTGATCAATGACGGCTGCAAAAGAACTGTGCTTCATCTCCTTCTGTCTGTTAGTCTTTCCTCTCAGTTTCTCTCTCTCTCTGTCATAAAGAGGATCTGTGAAAGCACAGCTGTCTGTTCTGTATGACCAAAAACCTCCCAGAGCTTTCGTCTCTTTTAACGTCAAATCTGCCCTAATGCTGTATCCTGGACAGACAGCTGTCTCTGCCTTACACCGTCCACTCACCTACACACACACACACACACACACAAGCAGCAGCCAGACACTCTGAGAGTGAAATGAACAAAGCAGATGAGATGAAAAGACAGAGAGAGAGAGAGGGAGAGAGAAGAGCAAACATTAAAGACACTAAAATAACTAGTGCTAGGTAGTGGCAGAGATAACAGACAGGAAAAAAAGGCACAAGTGACTTTGATAGAGAGAGAAACCACATATAAACAGGGAGAGAGGATGTGTGTGTGTGTGTGTGTGTGTGTGTGTGTGTGTGTGTGTGTGTGTGTGTGTGTGTGTGACTGTGAGCTTCTAGGTAATGGAGTTGCTGGGAGACTGAATGAGCCGATGATTTCAATTTCCCCCTCAGAGTAACGGATGACTCTGTCACAGGTCCGGGCCAGACAGAGTATTAGCCTCAGTCTCAGAAGCATAAACACACTTTCAAAACAGGCACTAACACACATTTGCAACATGTGTCACACGCCGCGTGTGTGTGTGTGTGTGTGTGTGTGTGTGTGTGTGTGTGTGTGTGCGTGTGTGTTTTTAAAGTCTCACAGCACAGTGCACACGTGCCGTACACACAACATTACAAACGTCCATTTATCCTGGCGTGTTGTTTTTACCTACTTTACCAAAACAATACATTACATTTGATTGATTTTAACTGATCCAGCATGAAGCATCCATTTTTCTATCAGGGTTTGTATTTATATTAGTGCTATGTCAAGAGAGAAAGAAAAATACAATGACGTGTGTGCTGTTACTCTGTGTTTTTTTGTTTTTTGTTTACATTTTTCCATGAAATATGTCAAATTATAATGACACAATCATTTTGGTAGATGTGACTAATTTCTTAATGTCTATAGTATCACATTATCATATAGCATAATATAGTACAGTAACTAATAATAATAATAATAATAGATTTATTTACATTGCAAATTGCAATTGCATTTAAAGTAGATAAACTAGAAAAGCACTCGGAGAGCGCAGACCTCCACCAAGGCAGCTCAGCTGTCGTCTACGGATCGCACCCAAAATTTAATCACTTGTTCCTGGTCCCATTGTGGACATTTCCTGAAAATTTCATCCAAATCCGTCCACGACGTTTAGAGTTATGTTGCTAACAGACAGACAAACAAACAAACAAACAAACAGACAGACAAACGCCGGTGAAAACATAAACATCCTGGTGGAGGTCAACAAATAGCAGTGACTCCAAGCCTGTGACGACTTCTGGTCATGACTCAGTAGCCAATCAGCAGGCAGATTCCTAAGGCCCGCCCACGGTCAGAATCGCAAACAAAAAACCACGGCGCAAAGAACACGTATATTTCCAAACAAAATGACTAAATCGATATTTTATTTGCTTCTCAAAAAGTGCTGAAAATATTGACACAAATCTAATTCCATATAGTCTACTATTTAGTTTAGTACGACTATAAAATGTTGTATCCTGTGAATGTTTAATAAATGCATTTGAGGCCCAGCACCGTGTGACGCATGCCTTCGTGCTTGCAAAACAGAGCTCATTATTTTACCACTTAAACAACCTCAGTCGGACATTTATGACGCTCTTAATGCGCGGTATTGATTTCAAAATCTATTGCGGGATACATTTTGCAAGTATTGAAAACCAAACCAGGGCCTCTGTGTTGTAATTGATCCTGTTAAAAAGGTTTTTTTCTTCAAAAAATATCCAAACCCATATCACTGCCTCCCTGATTTCACGGAAAACTCCCCATCCTTGTGTCTGGTGTAGGTTTTGCCAAAAACCCCGGAACATAAACCAGAGGTTTGCATAGTTTAGTGGCAGAGTTGACAGGAAATCTATAGTCATTTAGGGCTTTGGCGGTGCCAAGCAGGCCTGTATTGATTAGTGTGTGCATGAATGTGCGTGTGTGTGTGTGTGTGTGTGTGTCGTCTTGCACTTGCGGCATACTGAGGACCAGTGAGGGATTTTAACCAACAAAGTGAGGTCATTTTTTACAGAGTGAGGACATTTTGACCGGTCCTCACTTTGTTTTCATTGAAATCACTTCCCTAAGGTTGCTATAACACGCTATACTCAATTTGTCAAAAAAAACAAAAAAAACATTTTGGACGACATAGTATAAAATGACGTTTTTGTCAAATTTTCGGCCAAAAATTTTGGGTCAAATTTTTTTTCAAATTTTGGTCGACACAGTATAGTATGTTTTTGTAGAATTTTGGACCAAAAAAATAAAAATCCAAAAAGCTTTCCAGCCCTTTAAGCTCTGGGGCTCCACCTGCAGACATGTTATGGTACTGCAACCAGTAGTTCTTTGTAGATGTCATTCATGAAGTAGATATTTGTAATTGTGTTGATTTATAAAGTGGAAATGCTGGACCTCACTTTGTCAGCAAGTACAAGAGTGTGTGTGTGTGTGTGTGTGTGTGTGTGTGTGTGTGTGTGTGTGTGTGTGTGTGTGCGTCGGTGGATTTACGGTGGAGTCAGTCAGAGGAAAGAGTGAGGGAATCAGAGGACCTTGAACCCACGGGAGAACAGCAGAGGAAATACAGCCACTGACAGACATCGTTTGCAGCGTTATCCTCCATCACCGACCTTATCTCTGCGCTCCTTCATCGAGCTTTAGTTTTCAACTTCGTTTTCACACACACAGAAAAAAAGAAAGACGAACGGAAACGAAACAGGACCGGCCACGTTTCTCCTGATGAAGAGAGACGACGATTTGATCGCACTGTGAGAAAATGTGCGATCGGTCTCTGTCTTTGGAGAATATGACGGGTGTGGGGGGAAAGGGACGGGGTTATAATGGAGCACAATGGATCGATAATTATTCGGAAGGTTTTTCTTATTATCCGTGGGGGGAAAAGAAGCAGCGGTTAGCAGCGTCTTGCAAGACAGATCACCAGGGCTCCTGTGGGCTGCCCATCGCCCCTCACACACAGCTCTATATCAGGAATCAATGGAAGTTTGGCAGCAAATGGCACACAGTGCAGCCTCACAGACCCATGTACACAACACACACCACTAATACTTAAATAATATCAACATGACACCACACATGACTTTCAAGCTGCTGCTGTGGTATTTCAAGGGCCATTAAACTATTTAATTTAACCTTTTTCATCTTATTCTGATGTGACATACTGTATATGCATATTTTAAAGGGGTCATGTTATACCTTATTTATCCAAGTTAAACTTGTTCCCTGGTGTCCTAATGAACATGTTTGTGACATGCTTTGGTCAAAATACCATAAGGATGAAGCACCACAGCAGTTCAATCACCCTGCCAAAACAGCCCTGTTCAGAACGCTCGGTTTTGTAGTATTGCTTAAGGTCCACCTTAAAAAAAGTAAAACTTAAGGGAAAGGAAATCCACAGAGGCTACTGGGAGCTAACAGCAGTTAGCATTTGGAAAAGTGATCATTTGCAGGCTCTAGAAGGCACATTGCCGTCATATATAACATGTATCCACTGGACAGATAAATCCTCTGAGGCTGGAAGTTTGTGTAGAACTCTGTGCTGCACTGTGGAGCCAAGAATAGAACTTTTCGCGGACTTCCAGTTTTCGGATGCCGTTGCCCTCGCCAGCACTCTTGCGTGTTTTACGGACAAAGCAGAGCTCCGCGCGACAATAATTCCATCAATTTAGCGCATTGTGACGTCCCAATTAGCGCGGAAGTCAACGTCGCGTGTTTTATCTCCTGTACTTAGACTGAGGAGGACCACAAAAACATGAGTGAGTCATCTTTTTTCACACTTTGCCAACTGATAGGACCTCCAGAGTCCCAAATATAAGGATTTAAATTATTAAAAAGTTGATTTTGCATAATGTCCACTTTAAATGTGTTTATATATTTAAATTATTCATTCTTCACCCAGTGCTCCAGTACAGTACAGTACAGTAAAGGGAAATCTCTATATCTTCTCTTTTTTTTTTTTTAATGCAAAATGTGTTTTATTCCTTTCCATTGACGGTCAAAACAAGATTGACAGGCCTGTTGTTGATGTGGCAGCATGGACACCAGGGCTTGATATAAGCCCAGATTACAGATATTTACAACAGGCATGTCTTTAGGAAGGCCAAAGCCATTCTACACTGACCACTTTTCTGAGCGGCCGCAGCAATACATCACCTGTTCTGGGATGTGAAAGCACTCTCTCTGCCTTTTTATTTGCCATGAGATCTAATATGATCTTATAGTTTTTATTCTGCTTTGATATTTTCTGTAACAATGTCATCGTTTTCACTGCCCCCGTAGTTTTTATCGCGAGCCTGCTGTGTCATTATCTTGTTCGTATCATGTTTTATAACGTGCCGGCACATTACATTTTCCACGGACTATGATACTAAAAACAAATGACCTAACCTGGCTTGACTAGGGAAAAATAAAATTATTATTATTTTTTTTATCGTTGATGAGATTTGTTTTGCTTTTTTATTTGAGCATTGGGGCTGGGAAATGCAGAAACAAGAGATTTTAAACTAGTATCCAGTTTTCACTGTTTGTAGTGTCATTTTGCGGGATGCAGATCGATAAAAGCGGTCGCCTGCACAATAAAGAATAATATTTAGTTAAATAGCTCAGGAGGGGGGGACAACATTGGGGGCTGAGGGATTGACATTCTGCACTTTGCAGAAACAGAAAGTAATCCACTCGAGAGTCCGCAGGGGGGTTAAAGAAGAAGAGAATATGAGAGGGAGTTTTTCCTTGGTGGTTAGAAGTGGAGGTGAAAGAACGAGCCTGTGGGCTTTGTTGAAATTAAACTGGACCCGTGCCAGTGTGTCGGCTTGAGAAACACAGAAAAGGGAGAGAAAGGGCCTGACGGGGGAAATGGCCTTCATTTCTTCTGCACGTCGCGCTGTAAATCTGTCGCCTGCACCTCCAGCTGATCCACAAGCACATATTAACACTCACACTGTTGATTTACATAGCTCTCTTGCTCTTCTAAATGCCCCTTTAACTCAGTTCTGGAAGCAGACTGACAAACAAGGAGATAAGACAAATGTGCACACACACACACACACATACACACACACACACCTATGGCCTTTCCCAACCCAACATCCAACACCCTCTCTCTACCCACTCACGGAGGATCCACCACATTAGTGCCCATCTCAAACCAATTAGTGATGAGTGGAAGTGGCTCATAAAACTCTTCTTTGATGCTCGTTCACCACGCGAGACGTTGTCTCTCGTCCATAATGAAAGACATTCCATACAAACCTTTTTATATTTAATATAGTCCTATACTGTAGATATCAACGACTTCAAGAGTAAGTTGAATTCCAAATGATAGTCTGTGGTCTAGAAAACCAGAAAATGTGTCAAATTAAAGGTGCATTATGTAATAAATCTAAAGCAACTGGCCATAAAATCCTCCTAATATGTCACAGAGACTCAGGAATAATATTCATATAACAAACTGAACTCACCAACAACAACAGTACAGACAAAATATTTGCATTAAAAAAAATATTTTGCAGACTGCAAATAATGTTTATGTTTGGAAATCATGTTTTGGCATGTGGAGCCACCTACCGCCGTCTACCAATCATTGCAGTCAGTAGAGTCTCAGCTGCCGAGCAAGCACGGGTTGCCAGTTACGTCAGAAAACGAAACCTAAAAGACCTCTGTATATTGAATTTGAATGTAGTAACCGTTTTTGGCCACATTCTTACATATGGCACCTTTAAGTGAAACAGTGTGTGATTGAATGTATTTTAATGAATTGTGAGTGAAGTCTAATTGTGTTTCAAATTAAGATTATTATTTATGATTATGTTTCTCCTGTGGTAAAGGAACTTGGGTCACTAAAAACAAGAGATCACTGGGGGCCTGAGTGGGAGTGCAGATAAATGGGGTCTATAAAAATAGTCATCATCTATTCATCATCTATAAATCCCACATTTCTGTTGCTCTTTAAAAATGATCTTGTCCTCGTCTTCTTCTTCTTCTTCTGAAGTCTCATTACCTCACGTCTCCCTCTCGTATCCTTTCCTCAGTCTCTCGGTACAGAGTCGGTTTTCCCTCTTCAATACTTGATGAGCTTCCTGACGTGAAGTGCTGCCAACAGATTTCGCGGTCGTCACGCTGTCGTCTTTCCACCGATATACTACAGAAGAGTGGCCAGCTGTGTTTGTTTTCCTCGTGAACTCAATTAACTCTCAGTCTCTAATAAGATACACTTTCCACACACACACACATACACACAGTACTGCAGAATTGAAGATGCCTATTAAGACGGAAACATCTCAATGATACAAAGTTTCAAATAAGTTGATCAATATTTCTTGCCAAAATGTCCGTTTACTGAAGAAGGACCGATTTGTACTTAACAGTGAAATAAGAAATGTATTGATACATCTCAACTGTCTTTTCAGAGCCTTGAACTACAACAACATTTCAGCCATCACATACAAACAAAGATTATTAGCTGAATAAATGTTCATTTTGGTTCACTGTGTTTGAATAGTGGCCTGTTGCTGCTGTTATGTAGTATCTCTCTAGACGTCAGCCACAGAGGCTACTGGGAGCTAACATCAGTTAGCATTTGGAAAAGTGATCATTTGCAGGCTCAAGCAGGCTCATTGCCGTCATATATAACATGTATCCACTGGACAGATTAATCATCTGAAGTTGGAAGTTTGTGTAGAACTCTGTGCTGCACTGTGGAGCCAAGAATAGACCTTTTGGTGGATTTCCGGTTTTTGGATACCGTTGCCGTCGCCAGCACGCTTGCGTGTTTTACGGACAAAGCGGAGCTCCACAAGAAAACAATTCCAGGAATTTAGCGCATTGTGACGTCCCAGTGAGTGCGGAAGTCAACATCGCGCGTTTTATCTCCTGTACTTAGACTGAGGAGGACCACAAAAACACAAAAACACGACTGAGTCATATTTTTTGCACTGATGGTTACTTAACTGGTTTAAAAACCAACCATTATGGCAACTGCCACAGGACAGGCTCTTTCAGCCGAGCCTCCTCAGGGTCCTAATTCCTATACAACACACACCCACGACAAATCTTTTCAAATAATCATCACTGGAGATCATTACAGAAATTGGATACATGCTGCTAAGTGCAATTAAATGAAAAAATGTAATCCAAAAAGTTAAGTTAAGCTAAAAGTAAAAAATTGTTCATTACCTGTGTCATGTAAAGTAAGTAACCCATACATCTATAATACCTTCATTTTAAATACATTAGTGCACTACAATGCAGTGCAGACACAAAACTTCTTATAATACCTTTGTTATTTAAGCAATTTTGTGTACTGTTACTATCAAACCTTTGTATTTTATCAGATGGTGGAAAAAAACAAAATGTCACAGTTTTACATCAGCCATCCGCTGTCCTGGTTTCGAAAGCTCCTCTAGAGTCACTGGTCTTTTTTGCAGTGCTTTATTTGTTGCACCAAATAAAATTAATAATAATAATCAATATTAATCAAAAATCAATGTATTTACGAAGTAACTGTGATTACAGGCCTAATTCAGCTGAGAACAGCCTTTTCAGAGCAACAAGGTAGTGCAGCAGCCATTAAAGCAAATCATTCCAAAATAAAAGCTGAAGTCACTTAATTATGTGCATTATTTCATTATTATGTGTTTTTCCCTGCATAAATCTCATGATTTGGAGATCTTTTTGGTTTTCAGCACAGAGGTTATGCACACACCCCAGAGGAACCGTACACCACTCCCCCTTCCTGTCCTTTTTGCCTACAGCATTTTACCTTTGTGGCATTTCCTTCTCCCCCGGTGGGCTATAATCACAACTGTAAAGCCAGTGGTTAACATGCCAGAACAAACACACCATAAAACTCCTTTTTTTTTTTTTATCACACCACTCAATACTACCCGTCCTCCACGACAGCCGAGAAAGAACACCGCCATACTAACGACCGCACTGCTGGTTGGAGAGTGACATGCATGCAAAAGAACTGCAGGTAAATGTGTGCAACTATAAAACTTCTTTTATTGGGCATTAGAGTCAAATGGAGGCTTTTGATGTTGTTGCTTAATAAGATTGTAAATGCAGTTGCGGAAAGAGTAATAAAAAAGGAGCAGAGTAAGGAATACACGCTCCCTGGGTGATCTTCAGTTAAAGGTGATATGATCCAATTATGTTTTTTTCAAAATAATTTAAAAGTGCAATCTCAGTTTGCTAGCTCGGACAATATAGCTAATCAATTCTTGCTGCTGACTGCATTTATGTGATGTCAGTGTATGAGTGTGGACAAAAAAAATACAGAATGTCATCGGTGGGTTCAGGTCAAGCTTGTTTTTCTGGGCTCGAGTGGAGACTCAGGTGGAGTCGTGCTTTAGGCCCGGGTCATACATCCCGCACCTGCGTGTCCACAGACGTCAACGAGAGCCCAAAGCGGACAATGGTGTGAGCAAACGCTACAGTTCAACTAGGGCAGCGAGAAAATAAAGAAGACAGTAACCATGGAAATCAAGGCCCGCTGGTTCCCTCACACAAACAGTTCAGCGCTCAAAGAATTCAAGGACATATGAAAGACTCCTGGTGAGAAGCTGGTGCTGCTGGAATGGTGTTGTGAGATTTAGCACGCATGTATAGGACGCTAGACTGACGCTGACCCTCACTTTAGTATGAATGTCATGTATGCTCTCTTTAAACAATGAAAATGGAAAGCATGACAAAGTCTGTATTAGAAAACTACACAGGGCCATCTCTTGCTATCAACAAAGCTGTGTTTCCATCATGGTACAGTTCAGTTTGGTACAGCACGGTACGGTAGCCCTTGGTCAGGCTTGTGTTTTCGACTGAGAACATTATCTTTACTTGTAAGGCATGTGTGCTGTGCGGTAAACGCTGTGACAACAAGATACGTAGCGTGGCGTTTTACCGGTGCAACAACAACGACATTGAACGTGTCACGACAGACAACAAAGGAGGACACCCAGCAGCTCGTTTTGTGGCTGTTTGTCTGAACAAGACAAGACGTCAAGCTTCGCTTGAGAATAGACTGCAGGGCGTTGACGAAACACCGGTCGCAAGTCAGCTGACTGTACCACGAGGGCAGGGTACTGAAAATGGAAAGATGGTTATTTTGGTGCTATTGCTAATGGCTATGCTAAAAAAAAATATTATTAGGTGGAAACACGTTACAAGATGCTCAGTCATGTCAGCAAAATTGCTGGAACATCACTGAATGACCTCCATGAACTGTTTCAGGTCAGGTGCTTAAATAAAAGCACACTCTATGCAGACCTGGATCGTCCTCTGAGGGACCAGTTTATGCTGCTACCAATATCAGATAGTAGCGCAGATATGATGATGAACAAGTTTATAATAAGTTTCACGGTTGCTTGTTTTCTTCTAAAGCCCTATAC
This sequence comes from Microchirus variegatus, assembly GCF_963457635.1. NCBI lineage: Eukaryota > Metazoa > Chordata > Actinopteri > Pleuronectiformes > Soleidae > Microchirus > Microchirus variegatus. Next base: position 32,811,588 of record NC_139804.1, read on the forward strand.
TCACACATGACCAACCATACAAGAAAACCTGTGGTTTCTGCACAATGCCTGCGATAATAAAACTGTGCGCGCTCAGGTTCACAGACAGTCTCACAAACACAACAACAACAACAAAAAAACAATTACAGCCAGGCTTGAGCTGTGAGTTAGAGGCGAGACTGTCCATTAGCAGCAGTCCATCGCTGTTTCAGGACTAATGAAGTGGAAAACGAGAGGAAAAAGAGGCAGCCTGAAGACCTGATTAATGAGAGGGAGAGAGTGATAAAGACAGAAGGAAAGAAAAGAGGTCAAACGGAGAGAAAGAAACAAGAAACGCATAATTACAGGTAATGAAGTAACAAAGGAGGGGCGGGGAAAGCGTTGCACCAGATTTTTAATTGATCCATATAAAGCGCTTACTTAGCCTGAATTCCGTGAGCCGCTCCACTAAATGGTCTCCTCTCAGTTTCCTTCTTTGAAAACTCTTCTGAAGAATCTATGACTTTGGCTGCGTGGTGAAGCCTGGCTTAGCTCTCCTCGGCTCAGCAGGAAATGATTAAAGTCATGGTCCAGTTAACTGCTGGCAGCCCCTCTGCCCTATGGGCTTTGGGTGGAACCACCCACCTGTGCGGGGCCGCTCAGTCTAAAAGTGCGCGCGCACACACACACACACACACACACAATGAAATCAGTCACCTGTGTGAGGTGGGCATGCAGTGAGCAGTAGGCATAGGCTGTGGCAGGTTCTAGCTAAAGCTCGGCTATGCTCTGAAAAACAGCAGCAGCAGGAAAGGAGCCGCAGTTCTGTAGATACAGGCAGGCAGTGTGGGTGTTCATTACAGCCAGCACATAACACCACACATTCACGGGGAGAAACAAGGCTATAAAAGCAATTAATCTGCTCATAAACAAGCCATTCTGCCTGTCCAACACACCTACAGCACACAGGCATGACAGTGGAGGAGGAGAAGCTGTAACTCTTCTTCCTCCAGCCTCCTCTTTCATTAGCTCTGCGTCTGATTTTGTTTCTATCAACTACTCAGATAAATCAAAAGATCTTAAGATGTTTTTTTGTTTTTTTTTATCTAAAAAAAGTGATCTAAATCCTTTATGTAACTACAGCTGTAGAGGCTGTGACAGCCAGACTAAAGCAGGTTTTCCAAAAGTGATGTCACCTGAGAAGTCTTACAATTGTGCGTCATTCATTGCTTTGATTCATATCCACAATGATTGATGTGTAGCAATTATTTTTATACAATTGTATAACTTTTTTTTATTTCAAGATGGCTCTAACAAGTCAGAGTGACACTTAAAAAATGACAAGACATCATGGTTATGTAGTCAAATCTTTGGTAAACACTCTTGGCACATGCTTGTCATAAGCATGAGACGTAAAAAAAACAACACCAACGCGTAACAGCTCTTACAATATTTTACATTTAAAGGTGCATTATGTAATAAATCTAAAGCAACAACAGTACAGCCAAAATATTGGCATTAAAAAAATATTTTACAGACTGCAAATGATTTTTATGTTTTGAAATCATGTTTTTGCATGTGGTGCCACCTACTGCCGTCTACCGATCATTGCAGTAAGTAGAGTCTCAGCTGCAGAGCAACCACAGGGTTGCCAGTTACGTCTGAGCTACAATGGCGGAGAAAACGAAACCTTAAAGACCTCGGTGCTTTGAATTTGAGTGTAGTAACCGTTTTTGTCCACATTCTTACATATGGCGCCTTTAATGTCTCGATTAATTAAATGCCTTTTAATTTTTTTTCAAATCAAGTGTGTGTGTGTGTGGACCTGGATTAATATTTACACCACACCATTTGTGTTGGATATAAATGTCCCTGTTCTTCTTCTTTCTCGATAAATTCTTATTTAGTTTTCGCCTTAGTTCTTCCACCTCAACACAGTCTTGAAATCATTTTCACTAATCCTCAACACAGTCTCCCTCTCAGAAGATTAGTGCAACACAAACACAGTCTCTAAAAACCTCAACTCGTTTTCCAACTCCTGAGTCTAAAAAGGAAGGAGCTTTATCGACAGTGATACCAATGTACATTAAGTATTGATTATCTCCTCTCCTGTCCTCTCCTCTCCACTTGCACTTAAAACACATGCAAAAAATTTTTTTTTTTTTAAAAAATAAGCAATTGTGCACGTGCAAGAGTGCATTTATTGCCAGGGGCTGTACAGATGATGGGAGATGATGAGTTGCATGCCTCCACCCCATTGTGTAATAATGAGAGTGGTATGATTGCTGGAGCTAAGAATAGTAAGCTGCTCGTGGCTTTATAAAAAAAAGAAAAGAAAAAAAAAGAAGAGTTTATTTGCCCCTTATACAGATACACTGAGCCAGAAACAGTGGATCTGTCACCACAGGACACGCTGTAAGTCACAACAACAAGCGACCGAAGATGCAAACAAATACATGTTCATCACCCGTATCCATAACGTGCTTTAGCTGCAGGGGTTACTAGTGATGGAGGACATGTGGACAAACTGAAGGACGGAGGGATTTAAAAGCGTGTAGCTGTACAGTCTTACACGAGGTGCACCGTAAAATGTCATTCCTTTACTTAAAGGTCAACTCACAGATTAGAAGGAAAGCCAGAGCTTTCCTATACCTCTGCTTTCAAAACCATCCAATTATCCTGTCTCTGTATTCTCTCCTCAGCGTTATATACAGACATTCACTCGACGGTGTCCACGCTGACTTTGTCCCACATTGTTTTCACAGAACCATGATATACTCGTCTAATTTCTTTACCCTGATTTGTATTTTCTTTTCAAACATGAGCTGCTGCTGCTGCTGTTCTGTCCTTGAAGGCCTGTGGAGACGTGAGCAATGCTATGGGATGTATGTGAAAAACAAACAAAGTTATATTCTACATAAAAGATGGCAAAGGGAAATACATACAGGTCTTCCTCTTGAGAACCATCTTACTTATTGTGTGCCTCAATAACAGACGAGGGAATGATGACACTGAACACAAACACATATACTATACTTTACACTTCCCAGTACGGGGGCTCTAATTTTACACTTTCCTGTCTCACGGTTTCTTGTTCTGGTGAGCGGCCATCACCAAAAGGTTATCTTGTGGAAAAATGAAAGGTATTTGAATATTGTCAGGGAGCTCAGGGAGAGTTGTGTGCTCTCCGAGCATCATTTCACCTGCAGTGTTTACGGCCCCACACTGAGCTACGGCGTGACTTCTCTTTACTCTCCTGATAGCAGAGGGAGAATGAAGTCGAAATTAGTTCCGGGGATATATATATATACAGTATACAATATGTGTGTGTGTGTGTGTGTGAATGTGTGTGAATGTGCAGAGTATGCAAACACACACAGGTTCAATTAGTGTCCAATCCTCGGGGGAATGAGGTGAGGAATATAATTCATGTTTAGCACACCTGTCTTTCCAGCAGGACATGTGCGGAAATCAAAGGACTCATTATTATACCCTATATCTCCGAGTTAAACTAGTTAAGAAAAGAAAAACAAAACTTAAGGGACAGGAAATGACATCAGCCACAGAGGCTACTGGGAGCTAACAGCAGTTAGCATTTGGAAAAGTGATCATTTGCAGGCTCTAGCAGGCTCATTGCCGTCATATATAACATGTATCCACTGGACAGATAAATCCTCTGAGGCTGGAAGTTTGTGTAGAACTCTGTGCTGCACTGTGGAGCCAAGAATAGAACTTTTTCGCAGATTTCCGGTTTTCGAATGCTGTTGCCCTCGCCAGCACTCTCGTGTGCTTTACGGACAAAGCGGAGCTCCGCGAGACAACAATTCCAGGAATTTAGCGCATTGTGACGTCCCAATTAGCGCGGAAGATCACATCGCGTGTTTTATCTCCTGTACTTAGACTGAGGAGGACCACAAGAACACGAGTGAGTCATCTTTTGTCACACTTTGCCCGACTGATAGGACCTCCAGAGTCCCAAATATAAGGATTTAAATTATTAAAAAGTTGATTTTGCATAATATGGGACCTTTAAAGCAGGGATTTTGGGAGCTCTGCCACCAGAACATCAACTGGAGGTCATAAACACACATAGAGGAGACGAGCTGGAGGACTGTCCTGCTTACAGGAGGACTCTTTGGGACACGTGCAATAAATTAAACAGAACGACCCCCGTCCTTGAGTAAATACACTGCAGTAATATGAAGAACATGCTCGTGGAAACAATAAAAACAACCAAAAAAATCTAAATATGACTTTCAGGGGTAGCATGGAGTAAAAGTGTGTGTATCTGTGTGTGTGTGTGTGTGTTAACTAAACACCAGAGACGCTGAGTGACAGCTACATGCGTAACTGTCTCTGGTTCACGGCTGATGAATATTCACAGTGTTATTCTCACTGTATTATTCACATCAGCGTGACTTAACACACACACACACACACACACACACACACACACACACACACACACACACACACACACACACACACACACACACACACACACACACACACACACACACACACACACACACACACACACACACACACACACACACACACACACACACACACACACACACACACACACACACACACACACACACACACACACACACACAATTCATTCTTGGCATGCACAGACTTGGCACATCTGCAAAGTTAGCGTTTTAGCAACACATTTGAATACACAGGCAAAGTCAAAACAAAGACGGACGTCCACAGAGACAGAGTCACACGTCTCCCAACTTCACGCGCAGCCTCAAACGCCGCCCACTGGAGAGACCTCGACTTTAAACGCTTTAGCGGGACGTCGTCATTATTCTTCCTCCTGCGATTGACTGTCTGTCATTCTGTCCATCCATTTCAGTCAGTCTGTCTCTCGCGGTTTTTTTTTAACGCCGCAGCTTAAATGTAAGCGGAAATGTCAGCGCCGTGTCTCCGAATCATTCTTCGGAATGGCACGCATGCTCGTGCATGTGCTTACATTACGTGCTTTTAAAGCGAGGCTCGTGGAGAGAGCAGCGGAGAAGAAACCGACTTCCTCTCGCCACTGAATAAAACATTCCATTTAGAGCCAACAGCCATACGCCATAAATCACCTCAACACCACTGTGCTGGGTCACGATACTCTATGAGAGGAGGAGAGTGAGACACGCGGAGACAAGACGTGTGTGAGAGAGGAATCAGAAGGGAAGCAGGTGATAATAAAGAGGAGCAGTGAGGCAACATTTGAACAGATACAGGTGCTTGGAAGAGAGGTATGAAAGGAACCTAAAGCACTCGAAGCAGAAACGTGAAATAAAATCTTGTGAGCCGCGTGAATGTTCTCTCCGAACATCCACAAAAAAAGATACGACACAGGTGCTTTTACATCTCACCATCCAGACTGGGTCTTCAGAAGTTATGGTACATGAATACTGATGTTACACAGAAACCTGAAGGAAGTGTTGGAAGAGATTCCGGGAAATCTGTATTTGTGCCGTCTTGGGGTTACAAAGGAAGAACGAGGAAGCAGCAACTTCAGAAAACAATAAAAAAATCTGTTGAGGGTGTTGAGGGTTGATCAGACAAAACATAATAACCACACACTCAACATATTAGGATTATCAGTTACTAAGTGGCTAGCATTGTTGCCTTACAGCAAGAGTTTGGATCCATCCATTATCTACAGCTTTATCCTCCAACAGAGGGTCGCGGGGGAAGTGCTGTGCCAATCTCAGCTGACATAGGGCGATAGGTGGGGTACACCCTGGACAGTTCGCCAGTCCATCGCAGGGCCACACATAGAAAAGAACAACCCCATTCACTCTCACACTACGGTCAAATTAGAGTGACTGAATTCACCTAATCCCCAAATCTGCATGTTTTTGGACTGTGGGAGGTAGCCAGAGAACCTGGAGAACCCGGAGAACCCCCCCCCCCCCCACACACACACACACAACCGGGGCTTGGACCTGGGTCTTCTTGCTGCAAAGGCAATAGCGCTAACCACCACGTCAACCATATGGCCTGAGTTTGGATCCAACTTTGGCCTTTCTTAGCATGTTCTCCCAATGAATGTGTGGGTTCTCTCCAGATTAGGTTAACTGGACTCTCTAAATTGACCTAAACTCTCTAATTTGAGGTGTTAATGTTGTTATGTTTGCCTTGGGATGGACCAGTGACCAGTCCAGGGTGGACTTAATCTTTCGCCCCATGTCAATTTTTTTTTTTGATTTGCTCCAGCCCCCCTGCAACCCTCATGTGGAGGATAAAGCTGTAGAAAATGGATCAATGAGCGTAGACTAGATTTAATGCTCTTCCGTAAGAGTCATTTCCAAATTGCTTTTGTTGCGAATCCCAAAACGGTCTTTTTGTATGTTTTAGGCCACAATAACTGGGATTTATTGAGGATGATTGAGACAACACATTATCTCGTGTTAGGGCTTGTAAATGAGCATAACTTCCTGCTTTAAATGTAAGATCAATAACAAAAACAAATACTGAGCAAAATGAAGGGATGTAGTAATTGTTGGAGTTCTATCAAAACTACTATAAATCTCAAGCAAAAATGGAAATGAAAGAAACAGTTTGTGTAAAGGAGAACGAGGTCTTTTGGAGTAAAGAGGGCACTCCTCAAGACCTTTCTCTGACCATGTGCTGGCATCAGTTATTCTTTTTTGGAGTGGTTTCGCTAAGGCAGTGGCATCTCTGTCACATCCATGCTGGGATGCCTAATTGACCCAGTGGAGGTGGTGGGAGAGAGGAGAACGATCCCAGCTGACAGAGGGCAGAAGGTGACGGTATGCGCTGGACAGGGTCGTCCAACATTTAACCTCTGCGGGAGGAAACCGGACTACCAGGAGTAAACTGACGCACCCACACGGACACGGGGAGAATATGCAAACTCTCTGCACTGCGTTTTCTATTTTATTTTTAGTCTCACGGTCCACATGTTCCTATATTATATGAAAAGTTGAAGATGTGAAATGCATGTTTGCATGCATGCATCTATCTTATCAAACCACATCCACTCTCCTCCCGCGGGTTCAGGAAGGAGGAGGGGGGGGGGGTGTTGGGGGTTCAACAGCTTGTGCCTGTTTAAATGACCATCTGTCTATGTACCTGTAAGTGAAAATGCACAAGATCAAGGTGGTTCATGCCTACATCCGCGTGCCTGAGCTGAGAATATGTTTCAGCAGCTAAAGCTGTCCAACCTTTTCTAATAGCTTTCCGGTTATTTACAGCCAGCGCACACGGGGCCGCGTTTAACCGACGCGTCGTACATCAGGCTGCGTGTCAAGAACGGCCACATGACCGTGCGCGCAAACACCAGCCAACACAATGAAGTAATGCCCTGGACATGGATGCAGGCAGCCGACAATAAATCTCCTCTTGCAAACTATAAAACTGTATCAAAATAATGTGAAACTTGATCAGTTTTTGAATTATTTACAGTTTCAAATGATTTTGTGTAAAGTAAAAAGGTTTCGCGCCGAGCATGATTGTCGCAGATTTATCACCCGACTCTGCAGTTTCCCCCCTCAGCTCCGTATTAATAATAGAAATGTAAACTTTAAGAAGTGGACAGGTGTGGCATAATGTCATAAAACGGCTATGTATAATTATAAAGAGGCCTTAAACATCCATTAGAATAGAATAGAATAGAATGCCTTTATTGTCATTATACAAGTTGTACAACGAGATTTACTTGACTTCACCTTGAAAGTGCATACAGCTAACAACGAAGAACAATAACAACAACAACAACAACAACCAGAGTATGGGTCAAGGACATTAAAAAGAAAAAGTGACCCTAGTTAACGTGAGGTGGGTTTTCAGTTGCAGCGTACTACATTAAAAGGATATACAGCCATCAAATTCTTATTGCACAATATGAAATAGCAGGTCTGTAGCAGGGTTTAAATATAAAAAGTGCATTTCTATGAGACGTGACCCATAGCAGGGTATAAAAAATAATAAATAAGACTATTTCCACAGTATGAAATGTAATTTTTTTTTTTTTTTTTTTAACAGTATATGAAATATAGAAATATAAATATCACAGTGTGAGATATGATTTTAGCAGCATATAGAATATAAATATCACAGAGTGAAATGTAATTTTGCAGTATATAAAAATAGAAATATAAACATTTACACAGTATGAAAGTGATTTTAGCAGGGTACCATTTAAAAATATAGATATTGCACAGTTTGGAATGTAATTTAAGCAGGATAAAAAATCTGTATATACAATATAAGTAGTGCACAGTATATAAGTATTGCCTAGTGTGGAGTAAATTATTAAATAAATAAGCATTTCAGCATGAAATGTAGAGTATTGCACATGCCAGAATGTGTGAGAGTATGTGGTAGAGGTAGGATGGTCAGTGCATGTCCATGTTCAGTGTGGTTATGGCTCTGGGGAAGAAGCTGTCTTCCCTGCATTCATTTTAAAGAAAAAGCAATCTGTAAAACCTTAAACGAATCCTTGAAGTCATTGGTGACCAACAGTTGAGAGAGAGGCTACTGTATAACAGGACAATAATCTTACACAGATTGGAGATGGAGATGGAGCATAAATTAGAGACACATCAGAAGAGGCATACTCCATGACAACT